>NW_008624845.1:0-3306 GCF_000691845.1 Merops nubicus | reverse complement strand
AGAAACAGTCTCGTCTGTTACACCTCCAAAGCAAGAATTCCCTTTGGATAGTGTCAAATCTGTCAGTGTCATTGGTGCATACCTCCAAGAAAAAGTCTTCAATCTGGGGTATGAGTTATTTAATAATAAGAGTGGGTTTTATATGTGTATCTTGTATACATGTATACACGCACACTTTTACACACATGTATACACATACACAGACATATATATAAACTTTTCATTATTCACAGATATTGAGTTATTATTTTTCTTCTTCTCACTTGTCCCCTCTCCTTCCTATTCCATCTGACTTTTCCTCTCCATTCTTCTGTTTCTCAGAATTTACCTCAAACCTTTCTGAGTTTCTGGTCCTTCTTTTTCCTCATTTCCACAGATAACTCTGCATCTTTTAAAAAATCCAGAGTAGCTTCAAAAGAAAAATGACTGGCTTCAGAGATGTACTAACAAAATCTGCAGAGACAGCAACAGTTAAGATGGTGAAATGGATTTGTCTAGATCTTACCCATCTAGAGCTCCAACAAGACTTCTCAGAAACATGACACCATGGTGTACATAGTTTTTCACACTTCCAGCACCTATCATGTTGTTTTCCCATTTATGCTTTTAGCAATTTGACAACATTGTATAAAAAAAACCCAAAACAATCTTCCTTTGAATTATATAAACATAAACAAACTCCCCACTTTGTAGATGTGCTCAGAATTCCTCAAAAACAGGAACAATGGATTCAGTTTGCAGGTGCTTGCGTGGAGAAGTACTTTGTCAGCTTAGTCTCTTCAGAGAAAAGGACCGCAACTTGTTTCTCCTTTGCTCCTGCTCCGTTTTGTGGAACTAGTTTTGGTTAAATTCCTCGTTTCCCTGAGGAAAGTCAGGGAAGTTCATCCAGCACAAACTGCCTCCTGCCTTCAACACCTGCTCCTCTCTGCTTGTGTGTTAGTATGGTCAACTTCACAGTGGCTAATTTGTCATCTTCTCAGCTTTGCTTTGGGTACGTACTTCATTGCCCTGTACTTTCTTTACAGGTACAGCATATTGTCTTTGTTCTCTTCTAATCTGGGCCATCTCAGCCATGGGTATCTGTCACTTGTCAGAGAGATCCAAAGTGCTGTTCCTCTGTGGAGAGTTACTCTCAAAGTAATTCCTGATGCTGTCTGTTCCATGCTTTTTTTTCCTGTGCTTTTACATTTTAATAAAATTAAAACATTAACATACAGAAACATTTAATCACAAGCCAGGTGAAAGATAACTAGTGCTTTTTTTTTTTTTTAATATTTGCATTTGTTCTAAGTTTCAAAAACAATTTAACACTACAAAATCTGAACAGATAACTTAAGGAGACATTATTAATGAAAATATTAAATAGTTAAAATAAAACCTTTAATGTAATTGAAGAAAATGTTCATCCACCTTGCCAAATGGAGTGAGTAGCTACAGAGAGGACAGATGGATGTGTGGTAACCCATCTAACTTCCTGAGTAGCTAGAGATATCTGCAAGCTACCTAGAAAGGCACAGGTAACTGGACCTGTGGGATATGTAGGGCTAAATGATTGTAAAAGGAAGACAGCCTGGTTTCAAAGGTATGTACTGTTGCACATTAGAGAAATTGCTAAAGGATTATTGCATCTTCTGTGAGAAGAAGATACAGTCCATGGTTATGTACTTTACAGTTTCTGCCCTGAGTTGATAAATTATTGGTAGTCCTGAGGAAGGCTCCTTCCCTTTCACTGTTTCAAAGCAGACAGAGATAAAATCAGAGGTGATGAACGCAGCTAAAAGATTGGTGAAAGCACACTGTGAAAGGGATGAGCAGCAAGTCTTCTGTTTTTGTCTTGAATGCATTTGAGAACTGGTTAAGAACATCACTCAACATTGTTTCTCAGTTCCAACTACATTAAGCAAGACTGCTAATAAATACTTCAACTAAGGAAAAACTCACTGCTTTAAAAGAAGTGCTTACCACAGCACTGGCCCAATAGAGCAAGCTTTTGATACAGGGAATCAGCTTACAACAGGGAATTTATTTTAATGTTTTCCTTGGTCATATTGTACCAAATTGCATAAAATCTAATGTAAGAATGGATATAGTGGGAAAAATCATAGGATCATCAAGTGTAGTGCACAGTCTTTTCAAAATAGCTTGTAACGGATGTTTAAACAAAGAATTTCAGAAGAAAGTGACTATAGATGTTTCCCCAATGTAGTCTTCCAGTTTCTGGTAATAAACTGTGCAAGGGGACTCTGAGCTGAATGGGACATATGATACTTTTTGAGACTTTTATTTCTTGGTTTCTGGCTGTTCTCTGAAACTACATGTACTTTTAGCGTCCAAAGCATATTCTGGCATGGAGCGCCACAGTTATATCAAAAGACTGTTCTCTTGGGTTTTTTTAAATCTCATACTTGATATTTCACTTCAGATTGCTTATCCAAATGACTTAGTCATCTTTTTAAAAATTATAATGACAAGTATAAGACCTATCATTATTTATCTTTATTTCTTGGTTGTTTGTGTGTTGTTGGTTTGTTTTTTTTTTTCCCTTTGTATAGACTTGCATTTTGTTTTACTTGCCATTTTACCAAGCAAGCACTCAGCATTGTACTCTTCTTATTTAAACTTAACTCTCTGAATACCAGATATCTAGTCTAAGCTAGATGTGGCCTATGACAGGCATCTAAGAGAAACAGAATTAATCATTAGCTGGAAACACCTTTGCTTTATTCACTGCTTATAGTGTCTCCATTAATTGATTTCTCTGTAGGTCTGCTAATTCTCTGGGGGGTTTTACGATATTTCCAACCAATGTGCCCCTTAGAGAAATTGGACTTACTTCTCTACAGCTCCCTGGTTCTCTCTCCTCATTCCAGAATACTTTTAAAAATCTGTGTCATATTTCCCACCTTCATTCCTTTAGTACTGAGGCCAATTTAAGCACTAGGTTACACACCACAGCAAGTAGTTTGGCAATTTCATATTTGAGTTCCTTTAGAGCTCGTGCATGAATGCCATCTGGTCCTGATGATTTGTCACTATTAATTTTATTGATTTGTTCTTAAACCTCTTCTACATCAATTTAAGACAGTTCCTCAGATTTGTGCCCCCATAAAGAATAGTTCCATTGTGGAAACCTCCTTAAGCTTCTCTGCAGGGAACACAGATGCAAAGAATTTGTTTAGCTTTTCTGACATGACCTTATCTGCCTTCCGGTTTTTTCTTACACCTCTTGGCCTGATTGACTCCCTGGCAGGTTTCCTGGTTATGATATATTATGAAAAATAAAATAAAATAAATATAAATATAAAT
>NW_008624844.1:0-7056 GCF_000691845.1 Merops nubicus | reverse complement strand
TCATCGCATCGACCGCGGTTAATTTGCACCCGGGCCGGGGCCGCGGTGTCCGCGTCGCAGGTGGCAGCGGTTGTTGATCAGATTGTTGTGTTCCTGCTTTCTGCCGAAGGAGCTCGAGCAGATGGCGAAGGAGCAGGATAAAGAGTCGGAGAAACAAGCCTTGCTGCAGGAGGTGGAAAACCATAAGAGACAAATGCTGAGGTGGGTCGGGCAGCTGGTGCTGTTTAGAGGTCCTCTGACCGGATTTAATCTCTATACAGCGTCTTTCAGATGCCGTTTGGCAAATACGGTCACTGAGACGAGGCTGTTTTGCCCGATACCAGGAGAGGATCAGGGATGAAAGGGCAGGACTCTCTTCTTTCTCCTGACCTGACTCCCTGACCATTATCTGTCCCGTTGAGCGTGTAAGTAGGTGGCTTGAAAGTCTGTCATTTGACAGCTGGCACAGTTTTCTTCTTCCCTTGATCCATAAATGATACACTTAGAAGAAAAGACAGGATAATATTTATGTGGTGTAACAGAGAAAGTCCACATGTGCATCTGGGGTGTTCATTTATGGTGGTGATAGCTTTATGAAAATTTTTTGCTTGTGAGGTGTTACCGTCGTGTTACCACATTGTCCTCTTGTGATTTCAGCAATCAGGCAGCTTGGAGAAAGGCAAATCTAGCTTGCAAAATTGCTATTGACAACTCTGAGAAAGACCAGCTGCTGCAAGGAAGAGACTCCTTACGACAAAGGTACTGGATTGTCCCGCTGTACAACCTGGGATTTAAATGGTGTATGCTGTATTCATTAGTTTTAACTGGAGGTGACACAGTGTTTTCAAGTTACTTAATTGTATCTAGAACATAGCTTTTATGAATGCGTTTATCTTTTGTGGAGATTTAAAACGTTAAGGACTGTGACAGTTCTAGGTTTTCTTGGCGTTGGAATGTCTAAGTTGAAAAGGGGATAAGTTACAGCCTTCCTAGTTTTCCTGACCATCTTTTATGTTACATTGAATCAGAGCTACAAGCAAGTAATAGGCTGTTCTGCAAATTGTTTTCCTGTGCAAAACTGGATGTAAGGTTACCTAATTTCTGTATTGAAAAGTTGGCATATTTAGTATCATGAAACTACAGATGGGATGCCCAGGATAATATAGTGGAAGTTTGTATCAGTGCCTCCCTACCAGCTCATGACATTGTGCAGTCGTGAATGAATAAGTAGTGAAATATGAGCCTTTGTGAGATTCTGTTTTGGCTCATGGCTTTAATATTTTGTGGTTTTTTTTTTTTTATTATTGTTTAGTGGCGATAATCTGAATTTCTTACGCAGTAGAAACTAGTTGTGTCTTTTTTACATTGGCAGAGATGTTTGGTGTAAAGCTCTGTTTTAAGCTCCCTGGCCGCAGCATTTTCCCCAAAGTACCCAAGGCAAATTTTATTTCTTCCTGCTTTACTTTTTCCCTTTCTTTTTCAGGAAAACTACAAAGGAGAGTCTGGCAGAGAGTGCAAGTAACATCACGGAGAGTCTGATGGGAATCAGCAGGATGATGTCCCAGCAAGTCCGGCAGAGTGAGGAGACCGTGCAGACCCTAGGTACAGATGTTACTGGGTGTTTGGGTATGGATTGGATGGTTGAAGCACCTTTCACCAGTTGTGTTAGGATGGGGAGAGGTGAACTGATGCGGTGTAGAGCATAGCGGAAACCTGCTATGCTGTGGGAGAGCGTACTACAATGGTGGTTAAAGGACTGTTCAGCAGAACTCCTCTAACAACTGGACATAAAGAGAAGACAATAACTTGCATCATGTGGAGCTGTTTGGTGGAATCTCTGTTTTATGAGAAGGAAAAGAGGGCAGAATGATGAGTTGGGGTTTTTATTTTTAGTTTCACATAAAAGCAGTGTGAGTTCACACGGTGCTCCGAACAGGTTTGGTGTTACTCTGTGCTACTGCCCTGGCCTGTGTTTGGTGGTAGCAGAGGAAATAAGGAACATGTAGGTCTGAGTCCATACACAGAAGGAACAGTATAGTTGGAAGACTGTTTTCACCCAGTCTCCAGCTGGAATGACTAAGAGACAAGGAGATCAAGTGACTTGAACCCAAGGTCACTTGCTCTGTCAGCAGGGCATCAGGGACTGTGAAACCAAGATTTCACCCAGTTCTTTGGCTTGGACTCCTAAGACAATAAATCAAGTGACCTGTCAGAACTGGTGATTCATGAAGCATTTAGAATTTGGATATGTGCTTCCTGGGCCTCTTACTAGCCGTGCTTTTGCACAGAAGAGAGAACAGTTTAAAGACAAGGATAAATAACAGAAGTTTGGCCCTCATTGTTTTCTGCCCCTGTCTGAGGATGGCAGCTGGGCACAGTTTGTCCATACAGAAGTAGCATGTTTCTTCTCCCATTAAAAAGACAGTTTGGCAGACACTTTTTCATCCTGCTTCTGACTGAACAGCACTTGGAGTTCATCAAGGGAAAATATACCAAAGGTCAGTTACAAAACCCAGCTGCAAATTCTAAATCAGTAGTTAAAATTTCCTTTTTTCTGAGCAAGTCCTTTTCTAGTATGCAGTGAATATACAGGGCTGTGAAGCAGGGAAGTTCTCCTTTGTCATTAACAGTGGGAAACAAGTTTCCTATTTTCACTTGGATAAAAATGCCTCTTTAAGATGGGACGTAATAGGTTGCAAAATATTATAGATGTATTTCTGCTATGCTTGTTCTTGTGAACCAGACAGCATATTTGGAGTTCATCCTTTCTTTAATCAATCAGTTCAGTATAGGGTGATATACTGGCATTCACTGCCATTCAGGGCATGCTCTCTGTGGTAAAAGAAAAGGGGATTCTTGGACTTTTGCTTTCATTTAGTAATTTGAAAGGAGGAAGGCTGAGGAGTTCTGGGCCTGTTTCCTTGTTTGTTTGTTTTCTCACATGGAAAGAGAAGTTGAAAGGGACTGATGTTCCATCTTGCTCTTCTGGCATGTTCTCAAATTCTGTCTTTAGTTGAGGCGAATGAACACACTTCCTCTAGTTGATTTTCCCTTTTTTATTAGGAAAAAAAATGTTTCTCAAAAAACAACTATTAAAAACTGATATTTTTTGAGCTGAATAATTAAGGAATTCTTACTGCTGCGTGCTGCTTTTTCACTTTCTGCAGGACCATCTGAGTCATGCTGAGTTACTGCTCTGGCTTGGGGGAACCGTTTCAGCTGTGCAACTAATATGTTCAAATATTGAGCTGTCCTGCTGCAGCTAGGACAGATGCTGGTAGTGACTTCTCTCTTAAATTGGTGCTTCTAGCGCAATTCTTAGTTCAGTGGGCGTCCAGCAAGCTCTCAGGTACCACTGACTTTGCTCATAAAAAATGTGAACTAGAGTTGATGCAGTAACTTAAAATAAAATTTCGGGAGCGGGACATAGGGCCTTTAAGCCATCCAGTACTCTCCTTTTGCTTTGTGTTTTTCCTTAGCACGTTAGAACTATCCAGTTGGGAAAGCTTCTGCAAGAACAGTCTGCATTTGTCTTAGCCCTAAGTCAGTCTGACCCAGAAGGATCTCACAGGCATTATCTGTGTTGCCAAGTGTTGCATGCTTCTATCCTTCGTCATGTATTTTTGAAGCACAACTGGCTAATTATTATTTTTCCCCTTTATTTCAGCCAATTCTTCACGAACCATCCTGGAAGCAAATGAAGAATTTAAATCCATGTCTGGGACAATTCAGCTGGGGCGAAAGCTCATAACAAAGTACAATCGCAGGGAACTGACGGACAAGCTGCTCATCTTCCTCGCCCTTGCCTTGTTCCTGGCCACAGTGCTCTATATTCTGAAAAAAAGACTCTTTCCATTTTTGTAAAATTCCAAAGCTAAACTGAACTATTACAAAAGATCAGAAAGAGATGGCGTAATAACGGTTGGGCTTTTAGATAAGATCATAAAGGGATATTGCAATAGCTGAAAGCGTGTCCCCATGGAGTGTACAACCTGCCTAAGAGCTTAAATGAGCATGAAATGGGAAGACACAGGTAGATCAGGGTGTGGAGAGAAGAAACATCAACTTGTCTGTAGGCTTGAGGAACCAGACAAACGCCCGAGGAACTAGGCACTCAAAGGTGCCAGTCTTAACTTTCAACCTCTATTCGTTTTGTTTAGAAATTAATGTTTGCCCTTGGCTTGAACTGGAAGCTGCTTTGACATCTGTGTGTAAGGTGCTGAGTTAAGAGGAAGGATGGAAGAGAGAAACTCACATTCCGTTAATAAACTATTTATTGTATCCATGTAAACTGAGTTCTGTTTAAAAACAAAGTCTAGCGGATTGAAAGAGCCTGAACAACTTTCAGTGTAAAAATTCTGCTTCATACTTAGCAGTGGTTGCTTATGGATTGTTTTTTTCTGGGAGCATAGCACACGTGCAGTCAGACTCTGTTCCTCTGGCCTTAGGAGGGCTCTGACCAAAGCAAAGATGGGAACCCCATTTGTTACTGTCAATTCACTCAATGTATTTGAAAATTTCTTTGCCAGTCTGTTGAAATCAAAGAACCTTTTTGCTCCTTTTCTTTATAGAATTCCACTTAATACTTCATATTTGCAAAATACTGCCAAGTTGTACGTTTCAAAGTTTTTCCTGCTCATATAGTTGATCTTTTCTCAGTAAAATCTTTTACAATGATTACCTTCCCTATCTTTTGTGCTTTGGTAATGGCAGTTGATTTCCTTTAATAACACAGAGACCAGGCTGCCACACTCCACCTAGTAACAAAATAACAAAAACTGCACTACAATATTCTTAAAACTAATTTTGCCTTTCCCTCTGGAAATTGTTTCATTGCTTCTTCAGAGCTGACTGATAACGTTGACATTCTGCTTAGGAAGTTCTCAGAAAGGTTAAATATTGCCTTAATTTAGTTGTTTGAAGTAAACTTTAAAAAGGCTGCATATAGCCTAAGAAATACAATGTCAAGGAAACTGCAATATGTAAGTTCATGTGAAATTTGAGGCTAGGTTGCCCTTGTCGTTAGTTCCCAATAGTACATTTAGACAGAGGAGGTGACCAGTCGATCATCTGGTCATTGTCATATTCATTTACTAGATCTTATCAATAGCCACAGCTTACCCTTCTGCTGGCAGCTGCTACAAGCTTGGTTAAATACAGAGGGGCAGTAGGTTGTAGGAACCCAAAGCAGAGTACGGGACGGTTGCAGTGGTGATTGTGTGGCTATGTGCATAGGCAAGAAAAGCTGGAATTTGTAATTTAGTTCAAGATTCTGCCTGAATATTAGCTACCTGAGCCTTTCTTTTGGGCTAGTAACAAGGGGTTTGGAAACCTCTGCACTAGGACGGGGACGTCCCGCAGAGGGCACTACTGCACGGGAGTGGGGAGGGCTTCCCTTCCCTGGAAAGCCTGTAACAGCAGACTAGACAGAGTCAACGGGGTTTTTTTCTGTATCGTTTATTCACGGTATGTCAGTCCAGCCTTCCCAGTTGCCTTTCCTGAGATACAGAATTACACAGAGATTGAAATAAATCAAGAATGTGCATGTTCTGATTTTGAGTAAGAGCAATTACTCAGCTCGAAAAAGATAATGTGGCACAAAGTCAACTCATGTGTGCTTTTTAATAATAATAAAAGCCTTGGTTTGGAAGCTAACAAGCAGGCTGCTGACCAAGGAGAGCACCGTGTAGTCTGCAAGCTGGGGCTGCAGTGGAGCAAGTTTCATCCAGCTCAGTGATACTGGCTGCTGTGTTTCACACAGAGCATCTCCAGCACCAGGCCCCTGCCCTCTCCAAGCCTGCTCATCCCTGTGCCCCTCTGCATGGATGTGTACAAACATACAAAGGGTGATGAAAGCATGTCCACCAGTCCCCAGGCTTGGAAAACATGACTTTAAATACTAAAAATATTGAAGACATGACAATTATTTGGATTATAAATACATTTCAAATTAATTGCTGTGCAGCAGTTCTTACTTCCAACACAGCAGCGCAGTGCTTTTTATGCAGCTCAAAGCAGTCAGTAAAACCCCCTTTTTTTATGGACTGCTTCCTGCTCCTAGGCCAGATGTAGCAGTGTGGCTTTATGGTTTTTAACCAGCTTGAAAATAATCTCATCTTCCTGTAATGTGGTCCCTGCAGGTGTTCAAACACTAGCTGCCTCAGTATTTCTTCCCTCACACAGATGCAATATAAAAATAGGTTGTTGCTAATCTCTGAGATACTGGGACAGTAAGTAGAGGAGAGAGCTCTGCCCTAAGCAGGGATGCAGTGCAACTGTCTGCAGGAAGTTTCACTGCCTTTATCTTGGTGATTTGCTCCTGTCAGAACGTAGATCAACCTTAAAAAAAGCAGCAACTTTCTCGCAGTGCTGAGAATTTCAGTAAAGTTTGTTTTAACGGGGTAGTCTTTTGGATAGGGGTTGTATTGTAGCAGTTTGGGGGAAAATAAAAAATCTGTTGCTCAATGTCTTTTGCTCTGATCTCACCTTGTTACCAAAAATTGTAGCTTTCAGACCTCAGCTTTCTGCAACACTCTTAGAGCAAAAAAATAACTGTTAAGGACCTTCCTTATGACATTTGTTTTCTGTTGCATCTAGATTTCATTTAAAAAAATCATCCAGTCCTTCTGTAAACATACCTGCCTCCTCTGTATAAACTGACTGTCAATTTACAGTCCTTAGAGAAAAGGGAAATAAGTGAAAAAGATACCAAGGACAACTGGACGTTTTGGGAGGGAGTAGAGCAGAAAACCTCCCCAGGACTCACCATCTCAATCTGCAGCACTTGGTACTTGAACCCTTTCCTTCCATAGGCAGCTAGAAAGCATCCAGGCTCCTGATGGGCCACAGACCTGTAAAGGAATAATCAGTGGAGACAATGAGATAAATGTTATTTCCTCGTTTGGGTAAGGAGGGTGATTTGATGAAACAGCACCTCTAAGGGGTTGCAGCCGGGGGTGCCCCAGTAGACAGGCTGGCTGGCGGTGGGGTGCCGGGCCGGAGGCAGAGCTGGCGGCCGGTGCCCTGGATCCTCCTGGGCCGAGGGCCCGTCTCGTCAGCCCCCACAGGCTGCAGCCC
>NW_008624843.1:0-6171 GCF_000691845.1 Merops nubicus | reverse complement strand
GGACAGGCAGCGCGGTGCCCCCGCCGTGCCCCCGCGCTCCCCCGGGGTGCCCACGCGGGGCTCTGCGAAGGGGAAGTGCGCGGTTGCCGTCTCTGGGCTCGGCACACGGCTTGCAGTACCTTCCTCCCACGAAAACTGCCCCCTCGTCCCGCTCAGCCAAACAAATCGCTCCTCTGCCTTGACTCATTAATGATGGAATCGTATGTAAACGAGGTCGTGCCGTGCTCCGGGATCCCGCCGCTCCGGCCGAGGCATGACCCAGGAGTGCTGGTGGAGCCAGGGGCTGGCAGCGCCCAGTCCCGGGACGGTGAGTGCCCCTGAGTGTTCCTGTGCCCCGGCATGGTGAGTGGCCCTGTGTATCCCTGTGCCCCGGGATGGTGAGTGTCCCTGTGCCCCTGGAGCCGGCTCTCGGCCCCGCTTCTCGAGAGGATTCCCCTCCTCCTCCTCCAGCGAGAGCGCTGCGGAGCCGCCCCTTCCACCGGTTCACCTCGACGGCCGGCTTTAAATCGATTAGCCGGTCTTTTTCTAACAGCTACCTGAATCAACGTGTCCGCCAACGCGGGAACTGTTAATTTGCTATTTGTATTTAAAATGCCGGCGTTCGCGCAGTGTTTTCTAGCTTTAAAACCTCACCGAGGTGTCGAGCTGCTCCTCGTAGCTGGTACGGGCAGGGTCAGGCGAGGTGCTGCACGCCAGGTTACTCTGAGCAGAGGGAGCAATTTTGTCTCCTGTGACACACGGCGTAAGTGCAGATATTTGATGGATGTAACTTTATGCAGTTTTGTTTCTGTTGTACTTTTTTCTGCCTCATGATCCACCTCTAAAATGAAATACAATGCTTTGACATCAGAGACCTAGTCACAGATTCTGGACACCAGAAGAACTTTGAAGATAATTGAAACAATTATTTGATTTGTGGAGACTGTCTTTAGCAGATTTTGAGGCAGTCACATTGCTGCTCTGTCAGACCTTAGACTTAGATTTCAGTTTTAATCTATGTTCCTTTCTCCTAACATTTTTTTTTCTCCTGCTTTCTAATTGTTTTGCTAATATTTTACCCAAAGGTTCTCACTCAAAGCTTGCTTTATCCTGCAGATGTGTTTCCTTGAGGAGGGAGGGGAGGGAGCACTGGAGAGCAGACTCTATTTCTTCCCCTGTAGCATGAAAGATTTTTTTTTTTAACCAGCCTTTAGAAAGAAAGCAAAATTTGTCCTCGGGCAAACTCATGCTTGGTGCAGATTCCTAGAAAGCACTGCTCCTCAGAGTACTGAGGTGCTACTGGCTGTCAAGGCAAGGGGGAAGCTCTTCATCTGGAGCCAAAGAGATGCCATAGCAGAGCCAAGGGGTGTGGCTTTTCATGAGCATTTTTTTCCCCTTTTTTTTCGTGAGAAAAGTGACTTAAAGTTTGTGAATTTGGCTGCAGAGGAGTTTTGTCTTGAACTTGACTGTGCCGTCCCCTTGACTATGAGCACGTTCGTATCAACAAGGACTCGGTTGTAGTTGAACCTTCCCCTCTTGAAAGGGCTTTTTGTAGAAAACTGAGTTCTAACAGCCTGGAGCAGCAGTGCCTTGTGCCCGCAGAGGTGGCTCAGAAGCACACTGGCACGCCTGCGTGGTGTGCAGGATACTTGCCCCATCCCCACTGTGCCTTCCTCACAGCACCTCACCATCCTCACGCTGCTTGCCCCACAGTCCTGGTACCGAGTTACCAGCAAAACTGTACAAAGTGCATGATGATGGTTTGATTAAGCTATGAAACACATTCTCTCCTGACTTATGCATTCTGAGTAATGCCATCAGAGTGCGGCCATGCTGCTGCTAATGAGTTCATCCTTTAACAGTCATACCAGCAGACTTCTGCTTTAGGGATGAGTGATGAGTGAGTGACAGGACAAGGGCTGGGTAACAGGAAGGCAGATGACTTCTATGAAGCGGTGACAGGCGAGTTTCACTTTCCCAGCCTTTGGCACTGCTGTGGGTTTGGCAAAGGGGCAGCTTGCACATTACAGCAGATGCCTTCAGGATGTGCTTGTACTTCCGAGTCCTCACACAGGTTTTTTGCTCACATAGATTTTCATCTTGCTCAGTAACTCCGGTCAGTAGCTGAACGTAGAAATCTTGTGTGCATAAAGGATATTCTTCCAGTACTAGTCTCTGTTTGCCATGCAAGCTGTAAGCAAACGGCAAACAGCAACAATATAAAAATAACCATGTGATGATCTTTTACTAATTTTTGGTGTAATTTTCTTTTTCTTTTCACTTTCCAGGCCATGAACAAGACAGATGGATATTTGCTGATGAACAGAGCCCTGGAAAAGTATTATCTTTCCACTATGTACAGCCTTGAGTTCATTTTGGGCTTCATTGGAAACACCATTGCTGTGTTTGGCTATATTTTCTGCCTGAAAAGCTGGAAAAGTGGCAACATCTACCTGTTCAATTTATCATTATCAGATTTATTATTTCTGTGTACTCTTCCAATACTCATTGACAACTATTCCAGAGATCAATGGGCAAACAAGAGTATCTTGTGCCACAGCAACAGATGCCTGCTGCATGCAAACCTGTACAGCAGTATCCTTTTCCTCACCCTTGTCAGTATTGACCGATACATGGTCATAAAATATCCTTTCAGAGAACACTTTCTACAGAAGAGGAAAACGGCCCTTATTGTGTCTGTTGCCATATGGATTGGGGTGATAGTGGAGTTGCTGCCCTTGGTGTACTTCCTGGAGCCTGTAACACCTGCCAATTATTATGAGTGTCTTGATTATGCAAGCTCTGGAGACCCCACGGAAAGCCTCATCTATAGCATGTTCCTGACTGTCTTTGGGTTCCTTATCCCTCTCGTGATCATGAGCTGCTTCTACATGAAGATGGTTCTTCATCTTAAAACCAGGAGCGAGCAACCCAGCTCCTTCCTGACACTTGAAAAACCCCTTACTTTAGTCATCCTCACAGTGGCTATCTTCTCACTGCTCTTCACTCCTTACCACATAATGCGCAATGTCCGACTCGCTTCCCGAATACCAGCCTTGGAAGCATCTGTGTGCACGAAGGGCATCATCAATACCATTTACATCATCACGAGACCTATTGCGTTTTTGAATAGTGCCATCAACCCTGTTTTTTATTTTTTAATGGGTGACCACTTCAGAGAGATGTTCATGGCAAAAATAAGGCAGTTCTTGAGCAGGTTGAAGACTGGCAGATGATCGGAGGAGACCTCTCGCAGCGGGAGACGGCAGGAGGAGGCTACCTTAGGGAGAGCGTTCACCAATTTACAGTGCCATTTTTTTTTTAGATAACTTTATTTATGCTATAGAATATGTGTGAGCTGATTGTGTTCCTCTGAATGTAACTATTACCTTATTGCACGGGAGACGTCCATCTGCTAATGTGACTCCCAGCAAACCAGGAGCAATGTCTCTCACAACAGCACAGCAGGAAACCATGCTCTCCTATCAGGAAACTTGTGGCCTGTTAATACTGTACATCAAAGATATCATGGTAGCTCTTAGAGGGAAAATACGCTGCTTTCAGATGGCTTCTTTCTGAGCCATAACTTGATGCTCGGCCAGACCTTGGCTTGGATAAAATGTGCCAGGGGCACTAATTCACATGGTTGACACAGTCTGGGGACCAAAGTTGAATCTTCCTTGTATAAGTGTTTGCAAATTATGTCCCCTGGGAGGTTTAACATTCAGAATAAATAACTGGGCCTATTTCCATTTCCAGCTGGTTTGGTGCTGGTTGGCATCTTGGATGTGGCAGGGCATGCCAAGGGCTGGGTGGAATGCTTTGTCAGCATGGTAGGTGGGAGGCGGTGGCTGGGATGCTGGTTTCATTTGTAACGAGTGTGAGCAGGGAGCTAAAATGTTTGGCTTCTGCTCTTACAAAGATTGCCCTGAAGCACTGAGACAGCGAGGACGTGTGCGTGTGCAGACAGGTTACTTCACACTTTGATACCAAAGTTGTATTCAGCTTGCAGAAGTAAAAATAAGAAAAGTTGTTGGTTTAGTTCTTGATACGTACCTGCTTGATAATAAACTCTGCATCCTGTTTAGAAAGAAAAAAGCCTCATTTGTGTTGAGCATTTTGGTCTATGTGCTCTTCTCTTTAACACCTATGAAGCCACTACACCTGGCTTTTTCCTGTTAACGTCAGGAAAAGTCCTGTTAAGGTGAGCAAAATTCCTCATTTGGCTCAGTCTGAGGGATAAAGTGGCTGCTTCCCTCTGCCCTTACCTGACACCAGTACCTGTGGCAGCGTTCTGCTGAGGTGACTGCGACATGTGCTGGGTGCTGGCTTGGGCACCCGTGGGGCACCCGTGGGGATACCCTGAGCTTGGGCTTGGGCTGCTGTTCCCAGTGATGCTGCTGTAGCATCACATGTGTGTTTCCAGCAGTGCTCCCCAAGAAGTTTGCCCTGGGAGGGCTGGTCCTGTCCTGCACAGCAATGCTGCTGGCTAAGCCACGGCTCCCTGGCTCAGCTGGGCTGGGGTTCTCGTGCTGGAGCTCCATAAACTGCTAAACCGTTCTGTCAGGGGTGGAAAAAGCTCCATCGTGTGTTAGGCAACATGACCCAGGAGAGATAAGGCTGCACCTCAGCTTCCACTGTAAAAATCTTCTGCTTTTTAAGGACCATAGTACTATCACCAGGATGCAATTATTCAGCTGGGTGTGACATTGCACATGTTCTTCCCCAAACAGAGGAAACTAAGAGCAGACTTTCCAAAAGCAGGTTGAATATTCCTTTTTTTAAAGTCAGATTCTAACTCACTAAAGAGGATTTTTTTTTCCAGGGGAAGTGCAATACAGTAATAAATATTAAGCTGAAACACCTTTAGTAGACTTACCTTTGCCTTTTTTGCAGTGGACAGAACAGGACTTTTCAAATAAATGTTTATTTCCTAAAGCTTTGGGGCTTTCCTGTATTAGCTAAATGGCTTCTTGTGAATGAACTTATGTGAGGCACAAGGGGGGTTGGTGGGTTTTGTTTTTTTCCAGTATGTACCTAAACCCAGAGCAGAAGAGGATAGCCCAGACACCCGGACGTGCTGTTTCCATTTCATTTTTTTCCTGCATTAGAGATTTGTGGTTGTCAGCCTCTACATCTATATTTGCTTTCACTGCTGCCCTCCATCATAGGCTTGAGAGAGAATGTGGGGAGAGAAACTGTGCGTTTTCCAGACAAATCCACTTTCTGTTTAACCTGATGTCTGTCTCGTGTAGGAATCTGCCAAGCCACATGCAATGCCTATTGCTCCCTAAGGAAATTTGTTTCAACTTCTGCTCAGTGATCACCTAGCAGAGTTATTCTTGAGATGAGTGTGATGAAGTGATGAATACTATAATGCTGGAGTAGCAGAGCCAGTTCTACTGGCAGCCCGTGCAGAGCTCCTGGGCTTATGTAGGCGGCTTCTTGGCCAGAGGCTCATCAAGGTTCCCACTCCGGGACTGTCACAAGTGATGCCCATCACAGGCAGCTTCCACGTGCTCTTCCTTCTCAGTAGCAGTGTTTGCTGGTGGCTGCCACTGTTCTCTCAGGGTATAGGAACCTCCTGCTTCACCTTTGGATGTCACGAGGCAGTTCCGTGGCACCGCTGTCCCTTTCCTCCCCATCATGACATGCTGGGTGGTGAGATGGCAGCAAGCCCTGGCCTTGCAGGCGCCGTCTCAGCATTCGGACCTCGGCTGCCAATGGGGAAGGGGCTGTGGGCTGGAGGTAGGAGAAGGCAGAGGAAAATTACCCACTCTTCAGAAAATACCTTGTGCAGCACTCGGCTCACGTGGTGCTGGCAGCCCAGCCCCCCAGCAGCCGTGTGTGCAGGAGGGTAGGGGAGGTCAGGCGGCTGCCTGAGGCCCATTGCACTGGACATGGCAAACACCTATTTAATTAGGCCTTTGTGAATCTGAACTGGTGAGTCACAGGCAAATTCTAATGAGATTAGAGAGCACATCTGCCCCTTCACAGAGCATGTGGGATGGCCTGGCTTGTTGGGGGAGCGCAGCTGGCCCTGCCTGGTGCTTGATATGGGGGATAGTAATGACAACACCTATGTTAGATGTGAGCAGATCAGAGATCTGATGCTCATGGTGGCGGAAGAATTAAAAGAACTAAAAGAAGAAGTGGAAAAAACTGAGAACTACAAGATACTGTGAAAGGGAA
>NW_008624842.1:0-1838 GCF_000691845.1 Merops nubicus | reverse complement strand
TCTGGTTGGGGATGTCCCTGCTCCCCACACAGGGCTTGGACTAGACAACCTTCAGAGCCTTTTGTGATGCCATGAAAGCTTTCTGGGAAGGAGCTTGTTCATGGGGATAACCCTTCCTGTTGTGTTTGCTCCTTTGTGGAGAGGTGCCCAGGGAAGGACGAGCTGGACAGAGCTGGCAGCACCAAGGGCAGAGTGTGGGGGGGATGGTCCATAGGACACAGACTCAAGGACCTCAAAGGTCTTTCCCAGCCTGAACAATTCTGTGATTCTAAGTGGCCAGGAGGAGGAAATGGTGACACTGCTTGGGGGGTGAAGTGACCAGCCTCGTGTGAAAAGGCTGTAAAAATGTGAAAATATAAGAAGAATTCTTTGGGTTTTGACCCTTGTCCCTCCCAGGTACCCGTTTGAGCCCCCCAAGATTCGCTTTCTGACCCCCATCTACCACCCAAACATTGACTCAGCTGGAAGGATTTGTTTGGATGTTCTGAAGTTGCCCCCAAAGGTAAGATCACACTGCTTGGGCCTGGAGCCCAGGGAGCATAATGAGCTCCTCCTCATCTTCCTCTTGCAAAGGCCTCGTTGAAGGTCTGTTTGCCACGGGCAGCTGACAGAGGAGTGTGAGAGTGAAGTCCTTGAGCTGCATCTCCTTTGGTTAGTGACTGGAACGTGCCCCTCTTTGTTCCATGGTAGTGTCCTGGGTTTTAAGGGTGGGAATCAACAGGCACTGGGTGTCCTGTGGAAACAGGCAGCCCCAGCTGGGGGAATGTGCAGGATGTGGCCCATGGTGGTCGGTCAGGTGCCCTCAGAGCAGCCACGGGCTGTGTGGAGCATGGGTGTGATGTTCTTCTGGGGCACGAGGTGCTGTGAGTGCCAAGGCAGCTGCTGGGCAGGTGGGGTTTAAAAGCTGCAAGTCCTGAGGCTTCTCCAGGCAGGTTTCTTTCTGCTTAACTGCTTTTCTCATCCCATTTCCTCCCAGGGTGCATGGAGACCTTCCCTGAACATCTCCACACTGCTGACCTCCATCCAGCTGCTGATGGCTGAGCCCAACCCTGATGACCCTCTCATGGCAGATATAGTGCGTGTGCTGCTCCTCCTCCTCCTGGCTGTGGGCACAGGCTGGGAAGGAACTGAGGGAGCTGGGGGTGCTGAGCCTGGAGCAAAGGAGGCTCAGGGGAGACCTTCTGGCTCTGCACAGCTCCGGACAGGAGCCTGGAGCCAGGGGGGGGTCGGGCTCTGCTCCCAAGGAACAAGGGACAGGACAAGAGGAAACAGCCTCAAGTTGCCCCAGGGGAGGTTTCAGTTGTCCCTGAGGAACAATTTCTTGCCCTGGAGGGTTGCCCAGGGCTGTGCCAGGCTGCCCAGGGCAGTGGTGGAGTCCCCACCCCTGGAGGGGTTCCCAAGCCATGGAGATGTGGGGTGAGGGACACGGGGCAGTGGGGACCTGGCAGTGCTGGGGGAGGGTTGGACTCGGTGCTCTGAAAGTTCTCTTCCAACCCCAACGATTCCATGATTTGGGCTGTGCTCCCTCTCTGCTCCCCCTGGGTTCACAGGCTGGCACACTCCAGTGGTGCAGCTTGATCTGGGTCAGCCCTGGGGCCCTTCCCTGGGACAAAGAGGTGGTCAGGGATCTCCTCGAGCCCGCTGGAGCCAGCAGATCCATGTTGTGCTTCATGCCATGAGCTCGTAGCAGTGCTGGGCTGGTCCCAGGAGTCCCAGAGCCAGGCCCTGGTCCCTGCTGCTCCCTGGCTGTTGGTGTGACCAGATCTCTCCTTGTCTCGCCCAGTCCTCACAGTACAAGTACAACAAGCCCCTGTTCTTGCTGACTGCCAGGGAGTGGA
>NW_008624841.1:773-3295 GCF_000691845.1 Merops nubicus | reverse complement strand
ACCCACCTCTCTACAACTTCCTTTCAGAGAATTATAGAGAGCAATACTGTCTCCCCTGAGCCTCCTTTTCTTCAGGCTAAACAACCCCAATTCCCTCAGCTACTCATAAGGCTTGTGCTCTAGACCCTTCACCAGCTTAGCTGCCCTTCTCTGGACCCGCTTCAGCCCCTCAATGTTCTTGTACTGAAGTGCCCAAAACTGAACACAGTACTTGCGGCATGGCCCCACCAGTGCGAAGTACAGGGGGACAATCACCTCCCTAGTCTTGCTGGCCACCCTATTTCTGACACAGGCCAGGATGCTATTTGCCTTGCTCACCTGGGCACACTGCTGGCTCATTTTCAGGAGTGTACCTAATGCTTTTCACCCACTAATGGATATGCACTATTATTAATTTAGGTATCGCCACAATTGTCAGTCACAAGATGTTTGTATTTAAAACTGATAATTTGATGTTAATCCATTACTTACGTGGACAGCAATTCACTACCATAGTATCTCAGAACTTAACAATTCAAAATATTGAATATTATATTCAAAATACCTGTACATGTGCCACTTTTCACAGGTAATGTGTACATTCTGTGGACTAGGGAAAAAACCTAGGCCTCATATGAAGTCCAAGGCAGAACTAGGACTTCAAAAGTTTCCTAAAAATTTAGTGTACATTAAAAAGTACTGGATTATCCTTCCTTCTTATTCAACAGCTTTCCACTGGCCACTTTCTGTCATCAGAGCACATCTGACTCCCTTAGAACTCACCAGTTAAGAATTGCTTAGACATCTAACTGCAACCTTGCAACTTTCTTTCTTGAGTAAATAGAAGATATCAGCATAATAGGATGAACACACCAGTATGAAATTGTGGAGGATGCCTCCAGGAACTTTCTTCCTGTACCAGAAACATAGGGTGATTGGGGTCATCCCTCAGGAGATTTCTTGCCTAAAGGAAATTACATTATTAATCACTTTTTCAAGACAGGCATAATCACAGCAGAAGGCCATCAACCAGTCATGGCTTTCAGGCGTTCTCATCTATCTTGAGTTTGCCAGGCTCAGGAATATGCTTTGATGATGATGAATGACATCTAAGGAAACATGAATTAGGCATTTTCAGACCAGTGAAGGTGACCTCTGACTCGATTAGAAGATGTTACTTACTCAGAATCATATTTGGCATGGCTAGTTAATAATTCTTCTGTAGCACCAACACACTTCAGGTTCCAGGATTTGGACCTCATCTAAGAGGCAACCCCACAATCCCAGTACAGGCACAGACGACAGGACAATCTGTACAGCAGGCAGAGCTGAGATGAAGCCCAGCAAGGGAACAAAAACCAGTAGTTAAAGGCCATTTCAACGAAAAGGAGAAAAAGAAACTATGTAACTGTTTGGAAAGAGGACATGGCAGAGGGAGGAAATTAGGAACAGTGAAATAGGTACATTTTGTAGGGTCCCAGAGGTGGCCAAATAGTCCTAAATGCACTCGGACTTTGCTGTTTAGCAAGGCATCAAGTCTCCAGCTTCTGGCTGTTCTCCAAGGCCTCCACAGAGAGGAGGCAATCCTGATCCCCTATGCACAACAGGAGTTCACTGTCATGCTTCTGTTTTCCTCTGGCATCAGGGGAGAACCTTCCCCTTCAACTCCTGCGGAGGCCAGCAGCACACTGGTGGAGCAAGTCCTGGACCTCAGAGACTGCTCAGTGCAGGCAGCTCCTCAGGCTGTATTCCCTTCAAAATCAGGCTCTGCGAAGTGCCCTCCTTTCACTGGCCAGTGAAAGGCAGAAAAGGGGAACTCTCGAGTGTCTAGTTCCTCTCAGCAAACCACAGCTTAGCATCTGCAGCCTCTTAGCTCTGCAAAGAGGAACACTGATGCTTTCACAGCCCCATGCTGCAGCTCTAGTTTGAGGAGCTGATGATTGCACTCAGAGCATGTGGGAGGCCAACATCTTGGCACCACCAGTTTACGAGGCAAATACGCAGCTTCTTACTCCCGCAACCAAAGTAAACAGCCCTGGAGCTGTGAACACTTCCAAGCACCTCTTTCAGCCCCTGAGAGCCCACCAACATTGCTGGGAGCACAGCAGCCCCCGAGGCAGGGAGCAGTCGGTGTGACTAGCTGCAGCTGGCATGGCAGAGCCACCGTTAAGGAGGAGCTCAGCTGCAGGGGAGGAGGTTCACCACCCACCTTCCTTAAATGAGTAATTCTTTAAGGCAGGAGAGGTGATTCCAGGAGTTGTGCTCTAGGAAGGTACGTGGGCAAAAGACTGGGATGAAATGCAGGTAAATATGGTTTGGTTTAGGGCTCGCAGTTTGCGAGCTGGTGAAAGGAGTCTGCAAGGTTCTGGGATGGAGGTGGCAGTGGCTGCTCTGCCTGTGGTAGGGGTCTAGGTTGCATCCTTTTGTTTTGGAGGAACATGAGCTAAAGGTGCTGAGCTGAGGCTAAAATCCTAGGGCAATGGTACGGGGTTTGTGGAGAGAGGAATTGGGGCTGGAGTTGGTTCACTGCTGGATTAACTGTT
>NW_008624841.1:0-742 GCF_000691845.1 Merops nubicus | reverse complement strand
CAGAAAGAAATAGACCTAGCCTAGAGGGTAAAATATGGGGAGAAGTGAACAAGGAGGGAGCTGAAAGGAGTTAAGAAAGTTATATTTGTGGGATTCCTCCAGAGACAGGTTCAGATTCCCACATTTGCTTCATAGTGTGTCCATGAAGGACTTGAGCTGTCCAAAGGTATAATCATCTAATCTCTGTGGAGATGACCCTTTCTTTTAGGAGTCATGCTGTGTGGTGAAGTAGGTGCTGCTTTTGGCAATAGCAGCTTTCTGTCCCTACCTGAGCCTTCAGGCAAAGACACTCTTCTTAGGAAAAGCCCTGAAAAGTTCAGAGACAGGCACCAGGTTATTAATCACTGGCAATCTGGACTTGAAATAATGAGCCATGCCTCACCTCCTGGGGAGAGGAAAAGGCAGTAACTTAGCTCAAAGGGTAGCTGGACTGCTGGGGAGAGAGCTTGTAGGAAGGGAATTAAATATTAAAAATGAGAAAGCTATAGGTTATCTAATTACTTGTAAAACACCCACTGAGTGAGTATGGGATGCAATGGGCAGGGGTGTGAAGAGCACAGTGGAAGCACTACAAATGCTAGCACCTCTTTTGAGAGGACAGTCACCTGTTCTGTTTAGTGTCTATATAAAAACATTCCTCTTCATTGCAAGGTTGCTACCAGAATGGCTTTTGTCCTCGCTGGCTTTCCCTTTACATTCATGATAGATGATAGGCAAGCACAGCAGTGTAAACAGCTTAATT
>NW_008624840.1:0-5592 GCF_000691845.1 Merops nubicus | reverse complement strand
GCTGGGCGGCTGCTGCCCGGCTGGAGCCCCCGCCCGGCTGCAGGGGAAGAATCAGCCCTACCTGTGCCGAACCGGGACACATGGGAAGCTTAAAGGCATCACCCCACAATGCTGTAAACAGTGCTGCCCAGTCTGGCTATTATTCTTTGACGCTGTGTGGCTGTGGCCATCTGAAGGGAATTACTCCTGTCTCAAAGTACATCTTTTTCTTTCATGTCCCACTTTACCACGGGTGACCAACAGGAAAGGTTTTAACTGAAACATTTCTTATTTAACTTAGTGGGAAGCCTTAACTGTGGTAAGCCTTAATTCTTTTATTTATATGAGCTCTGGTCTGTGGTTTGGGTTTTTCTTTACTACTCTTCCCTAGTGTGCCATATGAATAGTTTTGTCAGGTTTCTCATCTGCCCTGAAAATCATCTGTGATTTCACTCTGCCCTAGCGTACATTCTTTTAATTCACTTTCTGGTGCCAGCTGACCTGGCTTTTTTGCTTTAGCTGGAGTCAGGCACACATTCTCAAAGGTGGGTTAGCACAGCTCCTCCTACCAGAGCTCTCAAGTTGCATGGCCCAAAGTAACCCACAGTGTCTGTAAAGGTGTGAGACTGAGAACAGCAGCACAAATTATGTAAACATTAGATTAATTAAATAATTAAAGACTAAAGAGTGTAGAAGCTTACTCTATGGGAAAGTATCATTTGCTTTGGAACTGACTGAAACCCAAGACAAATGCATTTACGTATTTTGGTAGATAGCAAAGAAGCATGACAGGGGTTTGCATTAAGAGTAGTAATGCTATTAACAGACTTGAAAAACAGATGAAGCTTCTGGCTTAATTTTCGGCGAGGAAAAGATAAGCCACAAAGACCCCGAAATAATGAATACATAATTATTTTGTGTTGCCCCTAACATACTTTTGAAATAGTTACGTGCTTGAGTTATAGTGATTAATTAGCTCTGATATATCAAAACCAAAAGAAAAGAACAAATCTTCATTCTTGGTTAGGGCTGATTAAACTCAGTGACCTTGCACTGAGCTGTGATGTTGTGGTTACATGAAATTCAGAGTTCAAAAACTGAATATTGAAGAACTTAGTATTCCTGTGGGAGAATGAAAGAAAAAAGAATTTTAATCCTTTTATTAGCACATAATGTTGCTTGTGCACAAAATAAGATCTCTTTGTCATTTAGAAAAGCACAAAAGATTTTTAGTGGTAAAACAATATGGCTTTAAAGATGCAAGATAAGAAGAGGTGGCTTTGCTGTACCACCTGAGAGTTTCTCCTTCAACTTTTGATGTCACTAATACAAAGAAGGAAATGCTTTTTCACTAATCATATGCAAGCCACTGCCTGCTCATTTGCAGGCTGAAAAGTATGTCTTTAGCTTGCCTCTGTTCACTTTTCAGACAACTGATCTCAAGGCCCTTGAAGTTTGTATGAAAATACACAGGCATGAAGCTGATGCTGATGCATGAAAGTGGGAAGTATGAACATTTTTCTCTCCCAGATGCGTCAGTGCTTTTGCTCGATATGCCTCTAAAAAAGTGTTCTCAACCATCCAGGCATACGTATTTGTTTTGGCTGCTCCATCCGTGCTCTGTAATGAACACTGTCTCCCAGGAGCTGAGTTCCCACAATAGGTAAATTCTGTTTATAGCCTTCAAGCTGCCACAGGCCCCTGTTCCCGTCAGTCTTACCTTCTCACAGTATGATCTCCAGATATCAAGATTTTTTTTTTATTTTATTTTTGTCTGTTTAGTTGTAAACAATAGAGTTTGAAAGCATTTAGCTTGAATGGCTGGCAGCTAATGTAAACTGCTAGTTAAAACTTTTACTAATTTATTGGTACTTACTTTCAAGTGAGGAAAAAAAATGTTTTAAGGAATAAAAGCACATATATAACACAGATAATGGTTTAAAATATTGAATTAATAATTATACTTTGAATGAATTTGAGGAGTGCTGAGAACAATATTTATTTATTTTTGGTGAAATTAGTGTTTTGGTATCACAGGCAGATTATCAATTAATTTTCTTGAGTTGTTATACAACAATATTTTTATCTGCACTGTTCAGAAAAAAAATCCCACATCATTATGTGCTAAGAAATAATAACGATCTTTTCAATGCCTGAATGTAGCAAAGTGTACTAAAGTAATCAGCCAAAGTTCTGAAGATATAAAATTACTTGATCAAAAGTGTAAAAGGTGAGGTTGTAACTTACAGATGTTTTTCTTCTACTGTTCTCTTTAACAGTGGGGAAACCTGTCTGTTTAAATTCTCCATTATTTCATCTGTGCATTTCTGGTGTGTTTTCCTCTTCCACAGAATCTGTGCAACTTCAGTAGAAGTGATACCAGCCCTCTTGGCCAGATACCGTTACTCAATTTCTGGTTTTCTGTAACTGCCTGTTCTTTACCTAAGAAGCTGTTGGGGTCCTGCTGCTCAGAGGTGCTACTGGCTGTGGGAGAAATGACATCTGAGGCCCTCTGAGCAAAGAGGTGATTAGTCTTTGTAAGCATAGTTTAATATTTCTCACTTTCCAAGGATTTTTGAACAAGGCTTGCTGTTGATTACTCTCTTTTTTTGTTTTATCCTTGTGTTACGTTATGTCAGGAAAGACTAAGGACCTGCTCTTTGTGCCTCATGAGGATGCAGTAAGTTTTATATTCCACAAAATTAATGGTTGTGGGTAACCACAAGCTACATTAAAACCTTTAACTCAGTGTTTATATATGCTGAGATCAGGCTATGATTAACATAATAAATATGAGAACTGAGACCTTGGGCTTCCATCTGTTCTTTCATACAAGACAAGGAGAAAAGTGTGATATGTTCACAGTAGTCCAAATTATGAAAGAGAAACATTTCAGAATTTTTACTTAGTGAAATTTGGTTGCAGCACAATGAAAAATGATCCACTTTTTGTCCACCATTTTGAACACATTCACTTCTCCACCAACATAATCTCCAGTTTATAACGGGGCACTTTCAAGTATTTATTCCTTGTCCATTAAGCAATCTTACCTAGGCAGTTTCTCCAGAAACCACCTGTACTTTGCTGGTGACATATTTTCATTTTACATACAGACCAAATGCTGAACAGGACCAATAAATGAGTTTATTTCCTGTTGTAGACCACACAGATGAGGATTTCTTGTGTTACAAGAGTAACTTCCTTTAATTCTTAGCCTTTAAGAAGAATCTGAGGAGGCCTTCAGTAAGGTTAGTATGTTCCTCTGTACATCTGCCACTTTTCTCATTCGGGACAGCTGTTTTGCTTTCCTTGTCAAACGCTGTGCTGAGCATTTCACAGAAAAGTAAAGTGGTGAGAGTTACTCTTCCCCCCTTCCATGGATGTTGGGGAACCAAACTGTCCCCAGTTTGGTTTTCAGCAGTCCTGGCTTGAAAACTAGGTTAGACTAGACTAGACTTTTCCAGGTATGAGATATATTTCAATGAGATGCATTATGTTTCAAATGGCTTCTCCAAATCTGCTCAGTGACAGAAGTTTAAATTCTCTTTATAACAGATTGGAATAAGTGTGTCCAAATGAGACACAGCATAGACAGAGATGTGATATGTTTGAGGAAGGAATTGTATTGTCTGAAGTTAAGCGCGTATCTTCATGTGCCAACTTTAGAAATCCAGATACATGAATCATAGCTCAGGTTAATGCTTCATCTGATGTCTGGTTTGTTTGGTTTTGGTTTGTTTGGTTTGGTTTTGTTTTTTTTTGCTGTATTTTAATATTCTTTTTAATCTATTACTACTCCTAACTAATTATACTTAATGTTGATTTTTCATTAACCAGCCATGATAGAGTGTTCTAAATATACTAATTATGTTAGTAATGTATTAGTTAAATGCGAATCACATGAAAATAAACAAGTTTTACTGTACCTTTATAATTTATTTGCAAGTTAACTAGTATTTTTCTTTTTAATAGGCTTGTGATTTAAAAGTACTCTGGGAAGTGAACATAGTTTTAAAATAAAAATCAGAATGTACTAAGCATTTACTATTGATTGAATGATTTTGACTATTAAAAGGATGAAAACACAATATGTATTATCTAATAACTAGTAATTACCTATCTTTATAATAGAGTATTACACCATTTAAAAATCTTTAAAATGCATTTAGTATAATACATTGATTTTTCAACTTAGTGTTATTACAATATGTTACTCATCTAATGGTTACAACTACATTAGCATAGGAAAAGTTAATCACTGCTCTCAGGTTCTCTCAAACCTCAAATCAAAAGTGATATGCAAATAGTTTGGGTGTTTTTTTAATGAGGAATGTTAGTAGAAGTTTATGAAAATGTTGAAACACACCATGGCAAAATATGAAATCCTTATATCTGTTTTCTGGCATTACCCCCTTTCCCATTACAAAGAATCTAGCAGGCACCAAGCAGATGTTTCTTTCTAACATTGCTTTTTTTTTTTTTTTTTTCAAGTGGCTTCTTAGCACAGATGTTTCCATGTATATATATACCTCTCTTTTGTTAATACATTTTTGCAGTGTAAACAGCAGATTGCATTGCTGATGCCTTTTAATCAAAAGATAGTGAACTCCTCAAAACTGAAGCAGCCTCTCAAGTGAGGCTTTTCTTTTTGTTCTTATTGATACTTCTTTTTCCTGTTCAGGTGATGATTGCCATTAGTCAAAGTTATGGACTGGACCTTGCTCCCTGGTGCGTTCCTTTTTCTGTACCACAAAGCAGCATGAATCACTCCAGGGTCCCAAGCAGCTAAACACTTGACCATGCATTTAACATAACGCAAGTTATTTGAGAATCACAGAAAGCAGTAAATCTAAACTATGTTAATATTACAGACATAATTAAAAGCTGTGGGAAAATGCTTTCCTCCCCTTTCCTTCACGTTCAAATTGCTCTGCTCTCTCTATGGTGTCTGGATTGCCTCTCTCTGTTCAGTCCATCCTCTTATAGGGTTTCTCTTTCATGACATGTCTGTCAGGCGAATGGACTCAGGTTAAGGATTTGTATTTCTGATCTGTGCAGATAAGTGTGAGATTCAGTTGGGTGTCTAAAACATTGTGTCGCTCTTCTGCTGTATTAAACAAATGGGAGGGTGAGTGTGGTTATATACTTGCCTCATACAAGTAAATACCTCTTTTTGTATAGGCCAGGGTAAGGAATGTATTGTCTATTACACTAAGAGTCACTGGAGAATGGTCTTTGAATCTCGCAGTATAGATCTATAGTGTGTAGCTCACATCTACTTTCCTTGGAGTGCAGCAAAATGAATGCACAGCTATCTGCACCAGTCCATGCAGACAAAAGTGTAAGCTCTTGAGTCTCTGTAATGGAACTTGCTTACCAGATTATTTTAAAGTAAGTGTTCCATTATCATAAACTTCATCTCAATGAACTTAAATTGACATGGAACTTGATTCACATATTCTACATTGTATGAATATTTCTCTTTTTGTGCATATAAAGGTAAGTTTAAGGTTTGAGGTGCTGTCTTCATCAGAAATTAATACAAATACAAAGTTGAACTGTTTAATACAGGTTCCATTTATATTTAAAAGGAAATGAAAATTAGAGGGACCA
>NW_008624839.1:0-8046 GCF_000691845.1 Merops nubicus | reverse complement strand
GGCGTGCCTCCGTGCGTTTCCTGCCTGTGAGTAAACTTACGAACACGTCAAACTTAGAAGTTACTTATGGGTAAGCACGGAGTACCGCAAAAATGGCTTTACCCAAAAAATGCGAAGGAGAGGGAGTGTGTGTATTCCTGTGCTGACTGTGGTCAGAAGCTTTGCACAACAGAGAGCTCTTTGGAGGGAAAAAAACCCCAGTCCTTTAAGAATGCGCGGCTTGAGTCGGAAGGCACCTGAAGCGCAGGGTCCCCAAGCCTCGTCTCGCCGTCCTGCTCGCAGGGACCGCCTGAGGGTGGAAGATGCGCAGCGGGGGGGGTTTGCGTCTGTCTTTGCCGGGGTGTGTGCCCTGAGGTATGATCTGCTGTCAGCTGAGGGCCAACTTTTTCTGATGCTTATGGAGTTAAGGCAAAACTATTGTTAACTTCAAGAATAGCAGAATTTGGCTTGTCCGTGTTTGGCAAAGTTCAGTCCCGGCATGTGGTATTGGTGAGCATGGTGATGTAAGTTTTTCGCAATATTTAAATGTCACGTTTAATGCTGTGTTTTTGTGCTGCTGTTTAAAAATCAGTCATTCTTGATTCACTTTCATTTCTTGCCCTTTCTCTGCTCTGATACTTTCAAAATACTTGTTTGGAGCTCTGCAGATGAGCGTTGCATATTGCCCAGGGGAATCAGCAGCTGATCGTTTGCATGGCTCAGGAGGCTCTGAAAGGCTTCATGGGCAGTAGCTTTTTCTTATTTTGAAAGCATAGACTATTAAACCAAGTATTGCATTATATCAAACGCTAAGATATAGTCTAGTATAATTTCAGTAAACTGACTGTCCGCAAGTTAGCAATAAAGTCAAAACCCTTTTTTATTTTTTTTTTCTTTTGACCTTGTGAACTGTGTGAAGGAAAGTGAGTATGCAGTGCATAGAACTTCGTATCATTTGGCTCTCTAAGAATGAGATGTTCATACAGTGGCCAAGCTAGAAGGTCTCTGACTAAATATAATAACTTCCCCCCCCCCAACTTTATGTTTACTAAGAAATATAATCTAATCTCAAGTTCCTTTGGTAACACCCAAACTAGTGTGTGCAGGAAGTACTGTGCACACAACTGGTCCTGAGATACGTACAATGTCCAGGGTGCAGAGTTAATACTGCACAACTCTTTCTGCAGCCAGAAACTCGCTAGGACTTCATACAGTGCGTACCTGGAGCTCTGGCTGATGGACATAGGCCCAAAGATTTTACGTAATGTCATAGTTCAGGCTTGTGGGTTTTAGAGATACTTTGTCCACAGATCACTGCAGAATTCCAGGAGGTTTAGTACAGACAATTTTTAATGCTTTTTATTCCTGGAACTATATAATGTTTTCTCCTGTATGGCAGATGAATTATTCTAAAACTGCCTTGACAATTTTCTATAGTTTAGACTGCTATGTTTTCTAAGGCATTCAGTGTACAACAAAACTGCTATTGAAGAAAACAACTGCATTTAGTTACACTTTTTTTTTCTGGAATATGCTCCTCCCTCCTCCATAAAAGCATTGCTTTTGTATTCCTATTCATCATGGCATTTGTGTTTTTTCTTTTGTTTGGTTGGTTTTGTTTGTTTGCTTGTTTTTTCTTTTAGACATAGATGTTCTGAATAACTAACTTGCTGTCTACCTACCTTCACTATTTGAAATAGCCATTTCCCATTTATTGCTTTCTGATAAATTACTGTGCTGTTACTCCATATGTGTAGTTGTTGGTTTAGGCTATAGGAAGAGGTAGGAAAAGTTAGCTTGCCTTTTTTCTGACGTATTCCTAAGGAAGCTAACACTGCTGTAGCAGAATTGTTTCTTGAGAGAGTAAATTAATTTCTATTCATTGAAGGTTAAAGCTTGGCAGCTCTCTAGTGTGGAGTCTTGTGTAATAGCTGCTGTCTGGGCAGTGGTTTTGTTGGGGCGAGGATGACGTCTAGCTGCTGCTGGTAATAGCTTGGATTTTGTAAGGTTGCCCTTAATTGAACAGCTTTCTTGTATTTGGCATTTGCTGTGACCCCTTGCTTACAGTTAATGATTTTGAAGCTTGTCTTTCACTCAGAGTTGAAAATGAGGATGTTTAGTTCTAGTTCCTGTTCTAACTCTCAGCCAAGGTTGAATTTTCTTTTTTTTTTTTTTCTGTATATATTTTAATATTTTTTTTTATGTTCTGTTGCATCCCTGTCACACTTGGTTTTTTTACATACATATGGAAAAAATTATGCTTGTACTGAGAATATAGGTACTTAGAAGTTGTTTCATAGATACAGAAGTCTTAAAGATAAGACTTGCTTATTTTTGTAGTTGTTATCTTGTTGAATCAGTTAGTTTTAGCAGAGGACTATTAGAAGTTAAGTTGGAAGCAGTGAAGAAAGCAGTGAGGAGAAAGTAGACTGTGGGTGGCAAATATGGGACTAAGAAGAAGGACAACGCACTGAAGCAAGAAGCAGAGGACACAAAGCAAGCTGAGAGGGAGGGAGCTGAAGAAATAACTGGGAAAGTGGGGTGGAACTAATGTTAGCTGGCAGGGAAAGTGAGAAAATGTGGACTTTCTTTTTCTAATGACCCATCACATATCAAAATGTAATGAGTTAACAATCTGATGGAGGATGAAAGGTTATTTTTACTTACCATTCCTTACGCTGATTCTGCATTTGACACTGTTCTGGTAGGCAGAAGCTCAAGCCTCTAGAGAGGAATGGTATTGCAGACCCAGCTTAGTTATCGTTGTCTGCTTCTCGTAACTGATAAATTAATTTTGTGCACTACCTCAGTCGTGGACTCTTCTGTTGCAGTGGTCCACGTGACTGGTTTGTCCTGGTATTTGTATGCATTTGTGCCCCATCAATGGTACCGAAGCTGGCAACTTGAGCATTCAAAGGGTGGTTGGTGGTAACTGCTTTCCCTCACAAATAGCTTGGCTGGAATGTAAATTGCTGACCTGGGGGTGAAGGCCTTTCCAGTCCATTGCAATTACTTGGGCCTATTCCAAAACAGTACTATCCAGCTAGGCATCACTGATTCTTTAATTCGGCAAAAAATAAATTGCTGTTCCTTGAATGTGTTGTGTGTTGGTGCAAAGCTATATTCTTCTGTCATATCAAACATATGCATCCTCCTGACTGAAAAAGGTGAGATCCCAGGTCTTGATCCAGTGAAGACTTGCAAATAATGCTTGACATTAAGTTTATCTGTAAGTTTCTTTATATTTGTATTCATACATTTGGATTCACTAAAGATGTCTGGGAACTTGTATACATAGTTTATATATGCAAGACTGCTCCTATTTTTTTTTTTTTCTGTGACACAGTTGAATAATAGTGTTTCTTTTTTCATCTAATATAAGCTGAAATTGGCTGTATTCTTGAATGCCTCAGAATTCATTAAATAATTGAATGGTAGTTTTCCAAGCCAGCATGAAATGCAATAACTCCAAACATGTATTAAAAAAATCAAAGAAAACACTGAGATATTTGTTGCTAACACTGAGGTATACTGCCGGATCTTGGGGTAATAACATTTGTGCCAGGATTCTGAGTCATGCCAGGAGAAGAACATGGTTCTGTGGCAGCAACAGGGTGGATTAGGACAGTGCAATCTAGAACTTCCAATATTTCATCTAGAAATATTCCTTGGTTGTAAAGGTTATCTTTTGTTTGTTTGTTTGTTTTATTAAGGTGATATTAAAATGATTGGCTGCTATCCCCTCTGCTCTAATTTGCTTGGGTGGGGGAAGTGGAACAAATCCTCTTTTAGCTCCCCATTCAACAGGTCTCAGGAAACCTTTCACTGACTCACTGGAATATCTCCAAATCCCTTGACAGAACATTTGAGTTTGCGCTGTGTCATGGTGAGTCTGTAAAATCTTTTGGGCCATGATCAGTTTGGTTGGTTTTTTAATATATAAACAGTTCAGCTTTTGTATTTGTTACTATGTAGTTCCTTTCATTGTATCAATTCCTTCATCATTTAGTATTCTGCACCTTTTTACTTTAGGCCCCAAACTGCCCCTTTCTAAATTGCAATTTGTGTGTGGGTGGTTTTCTTTTTCTTTTTATGCAGTATAGACTAAAATCAGTTTGTAGGTCTTATGAGATGCAGGGGAAGGTATTACATTTCTATCGCCCTTCTTTGAGCATGGTGAGGTATGAAGTGATGCCTTTGTGGAAGTCAGTAGGACTTTGGCTCAGAGCACAACAGAATGGTTGAGATTAGCAGGAGTCATCTTGTTCAACCTCCCTGATCAGGCAGGATGACCTGCCAGGTGGATTTTGAGTATCTCCAAGGATGGAGACTGCAGAGCCTCTCTAGGCGCCCTGTGCCAGTGCTCAGTCAGTATAACAAAAAAAGATGTGGGTTTCTTTGAAGTGGAATTTTAGAGGAGTCCTTACAAGCTTTGTGATGGGGGATGCGTATTTAGTAAAGGATGCAACTTAAAAACAAACTACCATAACAAAAAGACTTCTGGGGTTTGCTTATTGGTAAGCTGATCTATACATCTCTGTGATGGTCAGACTCACAAAAGTTGGCATTTTACTCTTCAGCTTGCCTTGTTCTTCCTTTTCATTCAGTTTTCTTGTGATCTGTACTCCAGAAGAGGATTTTATTGTTTCTTGTGCTCATGCTCATTTCCTTTACATGCATGTAGCAGGAAGCCCTGCTTGCACTACTGGCTAAAGGGCCCATTAACTCTGCAATAATGTGCTTTAGTCTTGTCAGATCTAGGAGTTATGGACAACACACATCCCAGCACACATGCATAATTCCTGCTCCTTTTTCTTCCAGGGCCAACCTGGAGTTAGGGCTAATCCAGTTGATACTGGTGTGAGCTTCATCTCTCTCTGTTTCCATGTCTGGATATGAAGTTGAAACAGACCTCTCTCTCTATTTGGAGTCTCAGGTCTCAGAGGAGATTTTCTGGGGAAAAACAACAAATTATTTATTTATTTATTTAATTCATTCATTTGCAGTTTGTGATGTGTTCTTAGAACTTAAAAAAAATGTTACAGGCTGTGAAATGTTACTGAATGACTAACTTTGCTACCTTATTTTGTACTTTTCCTTAGAGTTCATTGAAACTGTATTGCATAAATCCACTCTTATTGCATAACTTGAGTATAATGTGCAGCATAATATGCAAAATGGCTTATAATTAGGCATTTACTAATTGTTTTAGAAACTAATTGTGTGCAGCTTTTCAACCTAGGAAGATTCTTAAAAGTGAAATGTAGCAGTATTAACTTTCTCACCATTGGCTTACTATAAATCAACTTTTCCCTGCAGTATTGTATGAAATAGAATAATAGAGGATGCTCTACATGCATGTCAGAGTTCCACGTTATGTTGTTGTTGGATATTGGGATGCCAATGGGGAAAAGCTGCAGGATTGTCTTGGGGTCACATAGAACATGGACTGTCAAGGTAGTGAAGCCTGAGTACTGCTTTAGTAACGATGAGTCCTGTCTGGGAAACTGCATTCTGTCTAAGAAGAGTCTAAATTCTGTGATTAGGAAATATTTTTTATCTTTTATTGCTATGACTTTGTATTGAGGTTATTTGGAAATGTTTGCTGGAAAAAGTTTTATAGAATTATTTGTCTTCATTTTGAAATTCATAAGTCTGGATTATACGTATTACTTAGTCTGGAGTATGCAATTAGTACATTGACTGAACATGTATTATGCATTTAGTGAGGAAATGCTTTCTGTTGTAATATTTGTTTCAATAAATATATTTTAGTGTAGATAATCCTCTTTTAACGTAATTGGAACATGGAGCTAATACTTAAACATCTTCAATTTAAAGACTGATGGGTTAGTTGTAGTATGCTGCCCTAGTATCACCAAAGTAAAATTGAAGAGAAGCACAAAGGAGTCATGTATTATAAGCATAACTGTAAGATTTTATACTTCTGTATTTCTAGCAGTCTCATATGTGTTGGTATGGTCATTATAAAGACTTTAATTGGCTAAGAGCTTGCCAGCTTGCGTTTGCCAACTATGCTGAAATCCTGGCCAAACTTTTCAAGAGCGTGCAGTAATCTGCAGTTGGCTGAGAACAGTGGATATAAATAGATGATATGGTGCTGAATTACAATTGATTATTGAAATTCAGCTGGTATGTAACAGATAGCCATAAAAAGGCAACATTGTTTCCCTAATAAGGGACTTTAAATGGATGCACTCTCTTTTATTTAGTAAAGTTAATGTTTATCACAAAATCATAAAATCTAGCTCATAGTTGCATGACTCTTTGCAAACAAAAATTTTTTTCTGCTCTTAAGAAGGAAAGAGTTGTGATCTACTATCTGGTTGGTTTCCAATAGCAACAGTTCATTATTTTATTTTGAGATTTGGCAAAAGTTGGATGAAGACAGTGTTTTTATACATAAGTTGCTTTTCAAGCATCTTTCTTCAGAAATCGTACTGGAGAACAGCAGTATCTAGCTGATAGTCTTTTCAAAATTATGTGCATTACCTTCTCACAATAATGAAGAATATTTGGGGCCAGACTGGAACTTTAAAAATGGTAAAATGCGAAGTCTTATGGAATCAGTTTTTATTAATCTGTGTTTAACTCTGTAGTAGTGCCTTCCAGTGGCTAGAACAACATCAAAGTCCAATTGTGTGACATGTTGTGTCATGTATTGTAGGGACTCATGGGATAAAATAGGCTTGAAGTGACCTCAGAAGATCTCTAGAGCAGCCCCCTGCTCACAGCAGGAGCAGCTGTGGTATCAGATCAGGTTGCTTAGTGCTTAGTGTAGTCATGTCTTGAAAATCTCCAAGGACGGATCCTGTAGAACTTCTCAGGGCAACCTGTGCTGCTGCTTGACTCTCCTCATAGTGACAATAGCTTTATGGGTTATGGGTTTCTCCAACCTGTATGGTTGGTGTGTGCTTCTCTGTTAGATCTCGCCTTCCTTATTTGTGTTGCCGAACAGGAGCTTTTGCAATTTGATATTTAGAAGAAGCGGGTCAGTTCCCTGATGTAGATGTTTCACTTACACGCTTGAGCTGTTTCTTTTGCATGCCGAGAAGCTGAGTGCCTCAGAATCCAAACTAAAGCCCACTTCCTGGGGCAGGAGGTGCAGAGATTGAGGAGATGCCTAAGCTCCAAGGAGACAGCATATCAAACATAACCCACACGTGGCATCTGAGGCAATGTCAAGTATTGAATGTGCAAGAAGTCTGAAGTCTGTCATTTGCAAAGCAACACAGGAGGCCAAGACCAGGACCTAGATCCTGAAGCTTTGTTGCTTTGTCTTGTGCAACTAGAAAAGCCAATGTTTACTTGTTGACTTACCTCTGCTCCTCTGAAACTTGGCATCTGATTATGAATAGTTGGAGTCTTCTTATGAACTTCAACATCCATGGGAGCAAGAAAGCATGAAGCTATTTCCTTCTTTTTAGTGTGATGGCAGTGATGAGAAAATGGTCCGATGAGTGCTAATGTCACTGAGCTAGAGTTTACTGTCTCTGCAGATGCAGCCTCTCAGGCTTTATCTGTGTTTCTGTGAAGTTTCTAACTGCTGCTGTATTCACTAATGGTATTAATGATGGATACATCAGCTGTCAGCATGCTAATAAGCGTCATTAACTATCCTCAAAGCAGCTAAATGACACAGCTGTTGAAAAGACAGGGGCTGAACACAGTCTTGTTTCTGAACTCCTCTTTGAGCTCTAATGGATGGAGTTCAATAAGAGGAAACTTGAGGGCAAAAACTTGGAGGCTGATTAGGCTTTGTGTGGGAGATTCTTCCTTTTGATGTTTGATTTACTGTTAACGGAGGACCAATATGCACTGGAATGGACTGGAGTTGTATTGTTTTGGTGTCTGACAACCCAGGAGTGTTTATTAGTTTCTGATGTTATGTATAGTAACGATTCAGTGAGCACATTAATTCTGCTTAACTTTATTTTAACTTAAAAAGTGTATCGCTAACACATGGGAATTTTTTTTCTTTTTCCACCTAACAAATTTAGGGACTGGTCTTGTTTTATATCTTTATCAGCAATGACCTGGATGAGG
>NW_008624838.1:0-4813 GCF_000691845.1 Merops nubicus | reverse complement strand
CACACGTGGGCCCTACCTGCTCTGCAGGCTCGCCTGCAGGCGATGCCAACCTGCTGGGCTTCAGCTTGCTGCCTCGAAGCCCAGCTGCCCTCTCCCTGCTCCCCACCACAGCAGAGGAAGGGTAGACGAGTCCTGCGCACCAGGTACTCACCACAGTGGACCTGGACCGATAGTAGGGCTGCACAATGGGGAGACCCAGCGGTGTGACCCACTCCACCGTCCGCCCCGACTTGGCGATGAGCTTGGCGCTCTCCGTCAGCCACGTCTTTTGCAGAGGGAAGCAGGGACGAAAGTGGCTGGAGTTAGGAGGGGCAGCTGGGAGACCCCCTCCCCTCCCCGCACAGGTGACCCCGACTCCTGTCGCTGGCACGGTCTGGCGGTTACGGAGGAGTCTGGCCCGGCACCAGGCACAATCCCACACACCCCTGGCTGGGGCAGGAGGATCCTATCTGGGCCAGGACCCAGAATATTTCTCCCTATGGAGCATCCCCTGGTCTATGTACAGGTAGGCCAGGGAAGAAGAAAAGGCGGAGAGAGGTAAGAGGCACCTTACCTGGATGTCTCGCGTGGCTGAGAACATCTCCTTGATGCCATTGAACACCTGCTTTACGAGGTAGTGAGATGCCTCCCACAAGTATTCCTGCACAGAGCAGAGGCAGAGCGAGGGGTCAGGCAGAGGGGCAAAGTGCTGGGACCTGGGGTAAGCCCAGAGAGCACCTCCATGCTCCCTGGTGCTGCCAAATTGCCTCCACCACAGATTGTAAGTCTCAGGCTGCTGCAGATGGCTGCGGGTTGTGATGGAGGGAGGCTGAAATCAGCATTTCAGACATTCCTTGTCTGAGGACAGGCTGATCTCTGTAAAACATCCCTGGATGAACAGGAGGTTCTCGCTGCCTTATCTGCCCAGGAATGTCACACACAGCAGAAACATCCCCAGCATCAGCCTGCTGCAGCAAACCACCCACTCAGCAAGGGCTGTCCCACAGTGCGGTCACAGAAACGGGCACCAGGACGAACGAGCCCCCAAGAGCTCTGCTAAAGACAAGTGTCACTTCCAGAGGGGAGAGCAGAGCCACGAGCCTTGTTTTGCATCTAGAACATGAGCGGAGGCTGTCGTGCCATCAAGCTGGGCCTGGGAAGGATGAAGAGCGGCCCCCCTGAGGAATCCCTCCCCACCCACAAGTGCTGGCAGACAGCTCTCCTGCACGCCAGGCCAGCCTGGCACAGGCACGGGGGGGTCGGTCCTGCAGGTCCCTCTGCCAGCCGAGATTTGGGGTGCACAGGGAGAGCACGGGAGGGAGGAAACCCCCAGGGAGGGCAGGACAGGCTGGAGCAGGCTCGCTACCTCTGGGAACTCGTCGATCTCCTTGAGCCGCTTCTCCATCTGCAGGCGGCCGCCGTAGCGCGTGACGCCGTACACCACCGTCATCACCGTCTGCTTCACCACCTTGCGGCTGATGAAGCCCTGCAGGACCTGGGCGATCCTCACCCCCTGCTCCGCATCCCTCCGCCGGAACTCCTCCACCTGGGGAGGGCGGGGCCGAGGTCAGCCCCACGGCTGGGAGACCCTCCCAGCTGAAAGCTGCCTGAACCCCCACCAGAAACCCCACGGCCCAGCTCCACCGGCCCCAGGCAACGGAGACCGCCGGCTAAGGACTGGGAAGCAGCCGGATCTCACCGATAACGTGCCCGTGGGGAGCAGAGCTTCACACTGCTGCCTCAGCAGAGCAGTGTCACTTGGCAGCTTGGTGGTGCCGGCCAGCACAAGGACATGGCACAAGGACTATGGCTCAGGACTCAGGTTCTCCTGCCCCTGTCATCCCCAGCAGTAACTCTGAGCAAACTGTGCACCCTCCCTGTGCTCCTCCCACCCTCTGCCTGGATAAAACGTGCTGAGACCTCAAAGCGAGAGCCTCAGAGAGGTTCAAGGCCAGCTGAGTGAGTCTGGTAGGTCTCAGCACACTTCCCAGCAGACTCATTTCACATCACGTCTTGCCAAGGAAACTGAAGACTTGGCAGCAGTGCCAAGGGCTGAATCTCTCCCCACTCCTTCCTACCCAGCTTAAATGAAGAAAATCCCATAACATGCAGGCCAATTAGCTCTGATCAGGAGACGAGGAACACGCTCTGCTCAATTCCACCTCTATCCTACTCCTCCCAGACTTAATCCAGATGAAGTGAGAACTGCAGAAGTCCCAGTGGATTTCTCATAGCTACCCATGTCAGGACAGATCTCCAGCCACATGCCTACAGCAGCTGCTGCACTTGTTCCCATTTGGGGAGGGCGAGAAGACTCTCTGCCTCTGACCAGCTCCTGCTTTCCCAGCCCTCTACATGCCACTCGTACCTCGACCTTTCTCCCTGGGAGCCGGAGTGACCCTGCACAACACACCGGCAAAGGGGAGGCAGGCCCCAGAGGACACCTCCCCGTGTCCCTGCTGTGCCTCACCTGCTGGGCCACCGCGCTGTAGACATCCTGGGGGACACTGCAGGGCATCAGGTTGACGGAGATGGCACCAATGAGGTCCCGGCCAAGAGCTGCGTAGTGCTGCAGACCATTGCAAGAGCCGTCCTGCGGCGGGAGGGAGCACGGGGTGGGCGTGGGGACAGAACCTGCTCACCCGCCCCACCCAACAGCACAGACACCTCTGGCTCAGAGGGTTCTTGTCCTTTCTGCCCCCTCTCCCAGCACAGGTTTGCTGCTGATCTCCTGCAGTGGCCGGGGCCACAGCAGTTTCCATCTTCCTCCTGGCCACTTCTCCTGTCTGGGTCTCAGCACTAACTACTGCTGCCTGTGAGGTTTAAAAGCAGAAAGCCTCCCATCACACCGCCCCATCCTTGAGTTCCCCGAGACATCAGAGCTCTGTGGTAACACTGAAAAACAGAAAATTTGGAAAACAACAAATCTGTCTGAGATGCTAAAAGCAGCCCCAAGAGCCAGCAGTCAAAACAACCTCAGAAAACCCAGGGGCAGGGCCAGGACAACCAAAGATCTCTCAGCAAGCCACTGTCAGCTCCACGTCCAGCCGTGCTGCTCTGCTCCACAGCTGATGAAAACATCATTCTGACAGGAACCAGCCTTTCCCAAAGCTGCAGGTATGGAGCCACGCCGACCGATCTGTCACAGCAGCTGCCCCAACAGCCCTCCTGGGACCGAGACCAGCCCGGAGGAGAGGCCGGACCCGAGCGCCGGCGTGGCAAGGTCCTGCCCTTCCCCAGACAGCACCAGCAGGAACACTCCTCACAGGAGATGTGCTGCTTTGGACCCCCCCTGCTTCTCCTGTGCTTGGGCTCTGGCTGGTTGCCTGCAGCTGCTGGCAGGATGATCCCTCCTGTCCTCTCCTGTCCCCCTCCTCCTCCTGCAGTGCAGTGAGCTGCAGAGCCGAGCACTGACAGAGGAGCTGCTGCTGTTCACCAGGCGCTGATGACTCAGGTGGAAGGAGACTCGGGTGCCCTCCAGAAGAAGTCCTTGCTTGAATTTCATTAACGACACCCTCCACACACCCCCAGCTGCTCTCTAGATCTTTTGTTGTCATAACGGTATCAGTTTAGACTGTCTCATACATATTCCAGACCATTGCTACTGGCAGAACACAGCCCTCTTCCCCCCACTTCACTACCCATCTGATCATCTAGTGAGACAAACGAGCAAAGCCCTCTCCCCAGGAACACAATTAATCCCTGTCTCCCATGCAGCTCAGGGGTTTATCCCTGCAGACAGGAAGCTGGCAGGACAGTGGCTGCGGGGAGCTGCGGGTCTGGTGGGACACGCAGGGAGCAAGGGCTGAGTGCTGGCTGGGGGGAGGCTGCCTGGCCGGGGAGCACAGAGCTGAGGCACCCCAGTGCCCCACTCGCAGTGTGGGCACAGAATCCTGAATCACAGAATTGTTTTGAGTGGAAAAGGCCTTTAAGATCATCAAGTCCAACCATCAATTGAGCACTGCCAGGTCACCACTGAGCCGTGTCCCTCAGCACCACATCTCCACAGCTTGGAAACCCCTCCAGGGGTGGGGACTCCACCACTGCCCTGGGCAGCCTGGCACAGCCCTGGACAACCCTCAAGGGCAACAAATTTTTACCCACGTCCAACCTAAACCTTCCCTAGTACAACTGGAGACTGTTTCCTCTTGTCCTGTCCCTTGTTCCTTGGGAGCAGAGCCCGATCCCCACCTGGCTCCAGGCTCTGTCAGGAGCTGTGCAGAGCCAGAAGGTCTCCCCTGAGCCTCCTGTGCTCCAGGCTCAGCACCCCCAGCTCCCTCAGCTGCTCCTCCCCACACCTGGGCTCTAGACCCTTCCCCAGCAGCTTCGTTGCCCTTCTCTGTCCACACTCCAGCTCCTCTAGGTCCTTCTTGTGGTGATGGACCCAAAACTGAACCCAGGATTCAAGGTGTGGCCTTCCCCAGTGCCCAGTCCACAGTGACAGCCATGTCACCGAATGCAAGGGACAGATCCTCATCCCCCTGCCCTCCTTCAGAGGACTAGACCTTCCACCTTTTGCTCCTGCCAAGCTGCCAAGTTCCAGACATGGAATGGGAGTGAAGCCAAGGTCCCTAAAGCCTTAGCAGAGCCCCGAGCACTTTGGACAGGTGGGTGCTGCCACACACCACACCCCACCCAGCCAGGGTCGGGCTGACTTCCAGCCCTGGTCCCACAGCTGGAGAAGGTAGGACTGGCCCAGTCTCACCCTGCAGGCAGCTGAGGTGATCTCTGCTCCCAAGGAAGCCAAGCAGCACTGACCACACTGGCTCGCTAGCGGCTGCGTGCGGCGGCAGATTGCCGGAGCCCAGACGCCTGGAGATCACGCTCCCAGTCC
>NW_008624837.1:0-16438 GCF_000691845.1 Merops nubicus | reverse complement strand
AGTGCACACTGCCGGCTCATGTTGAGGCTCTTGTCCACCAGCACCCTCAAGCCCCATTTGTTCTAAGGAACAAGGAAAGATTCTTCCTATGTGGTTTGGGTAGTTTTTTATTTAATTATTTTGTTTTTAAACACTTAGAGTTATGAAGTGTGCTTTGGTTGTAATAGCAGCAGAAGTAAGGGTCGAACAGATTTCTGAGGTTAATTTAAGATGTTGACCAAATGTATAGTAGAGTTTTTAAAAATATTTATAGCAATTAGAAATTTCAGTGCAAGACACTGAAATACCACCCTCTTTTTTAAGCCTTCTTTTCTCCTCTGTAACTACTGAGTTATTGTCGTGAAAAAAGAATTTTAAGGGGTTTATATTTCTAACATTATTAGGGGAAAAAAAATAACTTCTTGGTCACAGTGAGTAAAAATCCTATTACTTTATTAAAATGAAAATTTTGAAAACTCATTTTCCTGGACCAGATTTCTATACCTATCAGTTACAAGTAATAACTATATCTAGAACAGTTCTTCTAGGGTTTTTTCTTTTTAAAAAAATTAACTATAGAGCATGTTATGAAACCTTTGCTTCCATGTGACACAAGCAATTTAAATTGAATCATGCTTTCTGTAGGCCAGCTTACTAATTTTATTAACAAAGCCACTTTTAGGTGGGAAAACATAGATAAAAGTAATCTAATTTGACATATTTTTTGAAGCACAAAAGCCTGGTTTTCAGTGTACATGACGTTTGTATTCTACTGTATAAGGCCATGAAGCAAAAGGTGTCATGTGCCTGTTTTGGTTGAAGCTTGATATTTTTAGATGATTGTTGTCACTACCATTCTGTTCTGAAATAATGAAAGAGGATGCCCATTTACAATGGGTCAGCTACTTAACTCTGTATTTTGCAAGTTAAGACATGGACAATAATGAAAATAAATGCACTTACATATCATCTTTAATGTGGGCAACTGTTGATGCTGCTGCACTTGAAAATTTAAGGAAATAAAATCAAAGGAACTACAAAATTTAAAAGTACAAGAAAAAACTCTCATTTTGTGTAATTCCGAGTGTTTACTCAAAAATGTTTAGCAATCTGTACCAACTTGGATTAACACTACCAATGAAAAAGTTATTCTACCAATAAAAAAGTCCTTTTCTCTCCCCTGTTGCCTCCAATATTTTAATTGAAGAGTTGTGTTCAGTGCAAGGTGTATTCCTGCAACCCGTTCAGGGCTAGAAATGAGATACCTCTGTATCACACTACTTCAGCTAGTAATGTAAGTACTCAGAGTAAGAGGCTGCAGTCCTCCTGAAGCCCAGGACCCAATGACTATGGGGACAGGAAACACACAATGGCTCAAAAATGCTTTCTTGACAGGTAAAAGCAAACTTCCCCATCTTTTTCTCCTTGGGTAGCAACAGACTTTTCCCTGCGCAAACCTGGATCAGTCTTCACATCAGTGTAAAAAAGGGAATTGTAAGGTGAAACTGCATGTGGTTGGAACAATATACTGTAGATGAGCTTACATAACATCTGAAGTATAAAAACTAACCCACACCTTTAGGTAGTTAAGACACCTCCTTTCAGGTAATTGTAGAGGTAGTTGTAGGTCAGATAAGACAAGAAAGAGTCACACGTACCTGAATTAAAATGTGCAATAGATCTAGCAACCAAGTCCTATTTCCTTCAGTAAAAAGGTAAACAGACAAAGCATCTGCAAAGGGCCACTGCACACATCTGTGTGAGGACACGTCAGACAGTCAGAGAGGAATAAATGTGAGCCTCGGTGTTTAGCAAGAGCAAACCAAGCAACTTCAACTTCGACAACTTCAGCAGTAAAAGCGTATATGACAAAAAACAGACAACCACCATGAATCACAAGGTTAGCAGAATGTATGCAACTCCCATGGAATCTGATTACTGGCCATGCTCACAAGTCACTCCAGGTTACCCACAATAGCTTTTGTTGAACTAATACAAAAGAATTCTTTCTACAAGAACTCTTCTATAGAAGAGTGAGACAGGCCAAGAGGGCTGCCTGAACATACGCCGCTCTCCCAGCAACTTTGGAAGACAGCCCAAAGTATTTCATGTTCATGTCTTATTAATCAAGCTTTTATCTTTTTTTTTTTTCTGCATTATCATGATAAAACAGCCATGTAGCAAACACTGCTAGGTCTCCATGTCACACCATCCACTTTCTTTTGTGACAAGCTGCAATCTTTCATGCAGGAGTCATTCTTTCCTTCTGTGTTTTTAGAAGTAGAGCAACATCCTCATTTGTGGCTTATTTTCTAGATGCTACAACAGATAAAAACTATTACTGGCAGGATTACTAGAAGATGGTCTTGGTTGATAGTATGTCAGCAAGTTTAGAATCTTATTTGGGAGATTGTTCCAGTGAGTTTAAATGACCCAGATTTGACAGCCTATGCAAACTCCACCCCTTCATAAGATAATTCAGCTTGATCAGTTCTCAACATAAGAGTTTTAGAGCAGATTTTATACTGTCTGCCTAAAACTACCTGGCCCAGGAAGTATATACCTTCAGTGATTATCTACAAGGAAGCCTACATCCAAGAGAACCATTTTAGTAACCCAAAATTTCTACCTGAAAGTAGCTTAGGAAAAAACACATTTTACTTTTCAGCTATTATACCTGAGAATATCTACCATAAGAAAGCCTAAACGCAAGAGCTTCTAATGTTGTATTACATCCTTAGAGCCTGCTAAAAAATTAACTAGCTGAAATCCAGAACATGTGACCCTAAATTGAGATGCTGTTAAATAAAACATGTAGGAACACACTCAAAGCTTTCATTGGGAATTCTGTTATGGCCACTCTACATGTGGAACTTCTATGTCTCAAGAATTACCTCAGGTTACCTATGAAAATTATGTAAAGGGGAAAAAAGAAGTCATTAGCTTAGGAGGCAAAATGAAAATAAATCATGGTTTGAAACCAAATATTTCTGCAGCCTGCATGAAATGCAGAAGTAACCAAGCAGTTAAAAGCAAGTTTTGTTACAGCCAACAGGTTACCTAACTAAAATTATTTATCTATTTACATTTAACAGTGTTTACTTCTTACAAGGATATCCAGAATAAACAGGCAGCTGAAAGAGCCAAAAATAAAGACGAATACTAACACATGCTTGGAAAAAACTGTCCAACAGTTTGGCTGTCACATTTAGTTCTTGTATACCAATTTCCCCTTTTTGAGGGCTGAAGGTACACAAAATAACATCTCCTTTTACTGCTTTCCAACTAATATGTCGTAACCACCACAGTTCTAGCCAACATAAGCCAGGGACACTGTTGGTCAATATTGCTTTGAGGTCTTGGTTTTCCATTATTAGATCATTTGGTTAATTAGTTGATCGGGATATCTGAACTCAAACATACAGGAGAAATCAAATCCTGATAGTCTGATAGAAGGGGTAACTGAAGACTCACTTGTCCTGACAACGTGCATGTTCTTGCTCTGTGACAGCAATAGTGTTTAGTAAAGAGCATTGTGTGAAGTCTCCTAGGACACAAAATTAGAACAGGTTCATATTCATACAAAATAAGAACAATTTAACGGAAACAATTTTATGACTACATTCGGCTTTCAGTTGCAAACAGATTTTTTCAGGGTGGAAAATAAGCAGACTACAGATGGGGAAAACACTGGAGCTGGCTCAGCAGGGTTAATTCTGGCATGATGCTGCATTACTAGTCAGCTGCAGTGCCTCAGCACCACACTCCAGGGACCAGAGTAATTGTGCACAGAACTGGCAGGGAGTCAGGAGCTTTGGTAGCTGCTGATCAGCATGAAAAAATCTAAATAAAGCTCAGTGCTACACAGACAAATGTAGGTGACTCCACATGATCTTCACCAGTACTTTGGAGTTTTCCTCCATGTCCCAGTGCAGTTTCAACCCCTCTTTACAGATTTCTCTTCTCCCAAAATACGTACAAGGAAAGGAAAAGGTTAAACAAATTAGCCTGTAGAAGAACGCAGACCCTGTGCTTTGTCACATGTGAACAAATAAAAACCCTCAATAAAATAAAATATGCATTTGGTGTGCTTCTTACTACAGAGGGAAAATATGTCTTTATAATAAGAGTAGTTTTAACCATTACTGAGCATTCCAGAATTTTATAGTCTACACAAGAGAACATTTCCAGGGACACTAACTGCTCTGCAGAAATTAAGACAAACTAGATAAACAATTTACTAGACTAACATCCTGTGACAAGGTATCGTGGGGAAAAAAAAAAAAAAAAAAAAAAAAGGGGATCAAATTAAGACCCTGCAACAACCGAATACAGGACCAAAATCCACGAGATTGCTAGATCATATACCAAAAAACTTCCAGAATACATCTGGAATGGACTACAGTAAATTAGTATCAGCAGAGGGAAAACTGCAGTATTTACTAGTTCTGAAGAGCATCTCTATGAGCTTTAAGAGGTCATCGTATTGTTAGGTTGTACAAGAACATTTGTACTATATTTGAAATGAAAGTTAGAGCCCATTTTGTCATCTGAAGACCTAACATTTTTCTCACAATATTAGGAGAACTGCAGAGTGAAATGTGAACTTTTTTTTCGCCCCAGCATTATGGAGATGTTGAAGAAAATTTCTAGGGACAGATAAGCCAAGCCTTGCAATACCAAGTTACCAAACCTTCAGATCAAAAAGACAATGTTAACAGATGAGACAGAAGGTGAGGAAGAAGACATGGAGAGGGGGCAGGATTTTTTCCTACATCGATTAATTATTTTTAGATAGAATTGTTTTATATGAATTGCCCAATAACGTGATCTTGTAGATATCAATCACTATTGCAAGACTATTGATCTAATTCACAGCTGAAAACAATGGAGTCTTTAATTCTGAGTTTAAATACGCCTGCAAAACACACACTTATTTCTTTCTTCCTTCATCCATCTCAAGTTATATAAAATCTTTTATCTTCACACAGAATCAGACATTGAGCTCACCTGATAGCAATGCATAGAGAAAGCATAAAAGACATGGGTAGCTCAAGCAAACTGTGTTTACCTCATCTGCACAGCACAGCAAATGAGTCAAGGTTTGAGAGCAAAGCCTCCATGTTGCACTGCTGAAATCAAGTCATTTCAAAGTCATTACTCAGACAATCTGGGCATAACTGTTAATGAGAAATGAGCTTCTTTAAGCATGTCAGCAGCACCGCTGCCCACTGCCAAAAAATCAAACCGCAGTTGGCTCACCATTTTTAGTGTATTTATACATACACATTAATGACAGGGGTCTAGGACAATTGTTAAGGTCAAATGTACCATCCTAGATTATTACTTAAAATGTTGCTCAGAAGAAGTTACTGCTGTCACACAGCTTCAACAACAGATCATTTGAAATCTATACCAAAAACCATACAAAAATTGTATCTCAGACCTTACTCATTACCAAGGTGCGCCGAGTTGTCTCAAGCACAGAAGGAGAAGGAAGTTGCTTTGTTTTAACTAGACCATATTGCAAGAAGCTGAACTGTGACACAAATAAGACATACACACATTTTCCACAAATCCACTCCCCCTTCCAAATTGATGCAAATGACTATGCACTAGGACCTTACCAAAAATGTATCTAATTTCTACATTAGTTACTGGCCAAAGTTCAAATAAGATCTAAAAAAACCAAGCTAAAAACCATTCTGAAATAACAGAACTACTTAAAAGAGGACTGGCTTAAGTAGTTAGTCAAAGGTAGGGAAATCTAATACATTTATAAGGAAGTGCAGTACATTTATCAAGTACTTAGCAAGTTTTACTAGCTTCTTCAGAAATGAAAAGCTGGAAAAATATTTCTAACCATGTTAAGTCACTTCTGTAGTTACTACTGTTGAGCAATAACATTTTACCTATGAAAAGTCCATAATTCATCTAATAGAGTAAATGAAATTTAACTGGATCATTCAAGTGAGTTGGTTAGCATTCACCATGGAAATGCAAATCAGATTTGCTACCAGAAAAGTAAAGAACAAAACATCATTATATTTGGAAAGTCAATTATTAACATTAACTGGTTTTTCTCCAAACTACATGCTTCTCATATATTCCAATTCATATGATGCCAAAAATTAGTTATTTCTGTTCTTATGAAATCTTATGGCAGATCATCTAACTATATCTGGCTCCTGTATTAAAGAACAATGCCATTTTAAGAGGAAATAAAATTTACAAATCCATGTAAAAATAATTTGGGTTGTCGAATCCACTTGAACAATGGTACATAACATGTAAGAGAAATACAGACACTCATAATCCTTTCACACCCCTGAGAGCGAGAAAGACACCTAGAACACTGCAGCATCATCAATGCATTTATTGTGACCTCAAATCCAGGCACGTGCTGAAGAAAAGGCCAAGAGTCAAATTCTTCAAGATCAATGATGTGAGTTCATCTAGCTGGGACATAGAAAATTCAAACCAACTATCATTTTACTTACACCTGAAGAACTACCCATACTGAAATGAAAATCCCACAATGCCATTGAAATGCAAGTCAAGCAAGAAAAGAAACTACCATGCTTTCTGAGCATCTGAATCATCTAAAAAAATAAAAAATATTGTAGACGTTAACTTTGTTTGTGCAACTCAGAGTTAAAAGACATTAACAGAAGCTGCAGAAATTGCATTTCTGCAGCTACAGTGAGAGGGATCTTAAGGCACTGAACAGACACCTAAGCATTGAATGAACTGGTAATTGATCAGACGTTATTCTTATAAAGGTAAAGCAAAACCAGGAAAACATACATAGAAATATTTTCAGATTGCCTTCTAATGGTCACTTGTTACATCCATTTACTTATCTAGCTAATATGAAATTATTCCAAACACTGTGAAGGTCAAAGGCAAGGGCAGCTTGGTTCAGGAGCAGCACTGCCATAGATGTGGATGACAGGCTACAACCCCAGTCCAGTTCTTCCTTTCCAAACTAGCAAAGACAGCAATGCACACTTCTCTTGCTCAGAGTATATTTTGTACATTAAATCAAACCATCTATAACTGCCAAATTCCTGAACACAGCCACAAGTGCTCTGTGATTAAGCTGAACGTATAGATTTCCTCATTCTATGATGAGTATCTATGGCAAATGCTCCACCTTAGCAGTTATACAAACTTAATAGTCAACTCATAAAGTTTCACACCTGTCTTTTTTTCCTGACCACCTGTATCTCAGATCTTAAGTAAGAAAATGCAAACACAGCATCATATTCTGTATTCTTCTTCATCCCACTTATTCATGAGGTCTAAAGGGACTACGAATGACTAATTATTCTACACATCCCTCAATTCAATGACTGCAACCAGTTTCTGCACTGAAACATTGCTACATCAACTTTTGTTTCCTCTGCATTTGACACTATTTTCTTCAGAAAGAAAATTCTCCTAAAATAAGGGATACAAGCTCCATCAGTAACTTCCCCATGTGACATTACTTGTTAATGCACTTGGAAGACAAAATAATCCACAACAGTGAGAGAAGAGAACAGTGAAGATCACTAACTGAAAAGCAGCTGGATTATTAAGGTACCTTGAGATTTATAGAAAGAAAAAGCATTTGGTGCAATGAAAAAGGAATATGCTTTGGGTATAGAGCAAGTATGGAAAAAGGTAACTAACTATTAACGTAAGCAAACCACAGGTTCTAATGTAAGAAATACACTAAAGCTACACCATCTCAGTTCTGCCAAAAACATTATTTGTTGCTCGTCCTGTTTCCAACTGGCGTAATTTGTAGATATTAGGAATCAGTTTCATTGATGTTTAATTTCCATAAACAAGCAAGTTACTAGAGTATAAAACAGGACATGCTTTATTAGCATAACATTAACACTAATAGCATTAATAGCATGAACATAAAGGCAGCAAATTCACACCTAAATCTTTAAAGTCTTATTTTCATGCATCCATAACCTTTTCCAAAATGAACCTAACGCCTCTACAATTCCCTTGAAAAACAATGAACTTCATCTGTTATTTTTAAAAGATGGAGAAAACTTAACTATGCAGATCAACAACTAATACTCTAAAGTTTTACCGTAATCACCAAAATTTGACTGGAATGGCAATGTTAACATGTAAATCAATATATAATAAAGTACTCTGTAACTCTTCCCACTAGACACCACTGTACCACACCTCTTACAGTTGGTAGAAACTTCTGATGGAATACAGGCATTATCAGAAAATGACAGTTCATTGAATCCTTTTTTGTGCTGGCACCTTTGATCTCCCAGGTATGTTTTGGACGGAAGCTTTCTGGAGAAGCAACCCTCCCTGCTGCAACACTAGTGCTCTGCACAAAGATCTGGGAACACAGGACCCCAAGGGCTTAAACTACAGCCCCGCTCTCTAAGTCATAGAAGAGAACCTCAAAATCGTAAGACTGCCAGCATAACCCAGAGCTAGCAAGACTTCTCCACTTCACAGAACTGTCCTGCCTTGTGTCCAGGAGGTTTCAAGAACTTCTACCAGCCAGGAGCTCTCAGGGCTCAGTAGCTGCATGCAATGAAGGCCCCACCACCAAGTGAGGTCTATTTTCACACACTATGCAAATAGTTTAGAAAGTCTAAGACTACAGAATAGAACTGGACTCAAGTGTATTTTGACAAAGAAATATCCTCAGAAATAGAAATGCCAAGCTGGAAGCTGCTGCAGCACTGATTACAAGCCAAAAAGCATACACACCATGCAAAAATCGTCTAAGATGCTACACTTGTGTCTGCTACGTCCCTTACACACAAAGGTTCGCTAGCACAGCTGTCATTCCAGAGCAACCTTCAACTGATTATCTCATATTAACATAAAATATGGTTCTATTGTTAACATGTTATGCTAACAGGAAATCCTCCATATTCCCAAGTAGAGTGAGGTTTTGGCCCATTCTCTAGTTTCTTACATGCTGTTGTTGTCAGGGTTTGATGATCAGAAGGCACACCTGTAAATGACTTATTTATCTATCACATCATTCTTAAACAGGACTTTGTGAACAGGTAGAATCATTGTAACACTTAATCCATCCTTTCCCGCTCACCCACAGAAAGGTGAAATTTGGTGTTTCAAGGGAAATTGTTTAATTGGGGAGAAAGGTCTTTTGGAACCAAGTAGTACAGCTGACCTTGCTCTTGCACTCCTTCACCTTCAAGAAATTCTTCACGACATTTCAGGGGCACCAAGAAACTCAAGCTCAAATGGTTACAGAAATAACTACAGAAATAACTAGCTCTAAACTTAGATTTATTATTTTTATAGACAAGGAAATGACTATGAGTTTATTTCACCTCTAAGAGATGTTCTACTCAAGTATAAAACAGCCCTTCAAAAGTGTCCCACACTTTTAGCATGCTCTATACAAGTCAGATCCCCCACCACCACCACTGGAAAGATTACCAAGCATTTCTATACCATCAACCTTTTAAGAGGCAATAGCTAGCCATATTTTTAATAGTAGGTTCCTATTACGGTTATGTAAATTAAGTCAATTTGTCCTTCCTTCAATTTAACATGTTAATTTCCCACAGGACTCAGCACCATTTTCTTCAGTTGCCAGAAATGCCATCAACACGCAGTACACTGCAGACTTGAAAAGAATTCATCAAACAATCTGATCTTACAGCCCTTACCTATGTCAGTAAACCTCAAGTAACTCAACTCACTGAAATTCAAAGTCATTCTCAAATGAGAAAGTTTCTCCAATCCCTACATACAAGAACATAACCTTGGTGTTCCATAGCAACAATAAATGCCACAAAACAGCTCTTGCAACCAAGCAGCAGAATGAGGTATCTCTTCCTTCTTTTTAATATGTACATTTTCCTGAAAATTATATTACACTAGAAGTATATGTATATAGTCAATCACGAGTTTATTAATAACTGCTATGCCCATATGAAAGCCAAGACATTTTTTGGTTTGCCATGACTGAGATTCATTGATCAGTTTGACTTTGATAAAACATATTTATCCATTTACCTGATTTCTCCAGCAGAAGAAACCACACATCTGTTAAAAGCTTTAAAAACAAAACTACAAGTAGAATTTGCATGAATTTTTACAGATTTCAGGAATTTAAAGCACAAATCATTAGACCTGAATAAAAAAAATATCAGATTCTCCATATAGTTCATGGTGAAAGTTACTGTCCTTACTGACAAATACCACTACCAAATATTTTAAAGGAAGAACACAGCAACACACTGTGTGTGGAAAAATCACACAAAATTGTCCATATATTTTCCTTAGCTATATTAGCTGATGCCCAGAAGAAATTAACTGTCTCATTCCTGTTTCTTTTTTTCCCCAAGCACCAGCCTTGTCCCAAGATTTTATTCAGACTCTTATTTGTCTCCAAGTAAAAGTAAACAAACTGCTCTTCCAGGTTATTCATCTCTTTTTGCATCTAATTACTTCTGCTGCCCTTTCACTGGGTCATATCTATTTCTGCCCTCTGTCTTGTGAGTCAAGTCACCTGAACTTAATTTCAGGCGATTAAGTGAATTCATAGAAGGGAACAACATTCTAAAACAGCTTCTCTTCTCTTCTGCCATTACCTGCACATCTTTAAATAATTTGCATGTTGAGCACTTGAGCTCAGTGAGAACTAATCAACGTAATAGTACCAGAAGATATGGGTCTTCCTCCTAAATTATCAGGTTTTTTAGAATATGCATGGTTAGCTGAAAATTATTCCTCCTCTTGTGCATTTGTCAATAAGCTTCAGGTAGGTCCAGTACAAAGAACCACATAAGGCAACTAGACTGAAAATGAGGCTTGTTGTAAAGAAAAGGAATCATATCTTCTTACAGCTAGTGTTCCTGAAGACACATAAACGTCTTCTCAAACTGACAATACCGCTGCTGCTTTAATTAATACATGAAGTATAAAGTTTCCAAAATCATTAACATTCAGTGACCTTACCTCAGTATAACCCTACTTACATAGTCAAACTGTTCTTACCTTATTCAAAAGCACCTTGTTCACAAACACCTTTGCTACAGAAGTCTTTAATGTAGTGATCATTGATCTATTGGCCCTGCTTCCACTGGGAAAGAACGCTACAAAACTGATCTGTAGACTGCTAGTTTGAGTATTTTCCAAAGTTAACCAAAAGTTTTAAAAAAGAAAATATTGTGTATATTATCGAAGCCTTCCCTCTAATGTAATTGTCAGAACAACACAACCTCTCAGCATGCATAAAAAATGGGATTCAGCATTGCACAAAACAGACTATATTTAGATTAGCCAGCAGCTGACAGGAATATTGTTACTAGCTCAATCTATTCAGCTCAGAAAGGACACTGCAGAAAAGAAAAATATTCACTACATGCACAAGGAAGGAAGAGTGGAATAACTTAGTTTTAGAAGGGGAAAAAAAAGCAACAGGGAAATTCAATTAAAGACAGAAAGCAAAAACTAATACAAGTACGTTTTCCATGCAATTAATCTGTGGGATTCTTTGGAGCACAAATGTATCACAGCCAAAAAGAGTTACTAGGAATAAAGAAGGGACTTGGACTTGATACTTAACAAGGACAGAGCAAGCTATGACAGCAAGTAAATCCTAAAAAAAAAAAAAAAAAACAAACCACCCCTACACCAAAATTAACCTGTTTATGGTTAAGTGGACACTTTTCAACAGACTCATGTCTGCCTATTAAAATGTAATTTCTTGCATCATCTTTTAAGATGTTTGGTCTCCTGATCCCATGATCAAAATGAAAACCTGCTAAATGCCACTCCTGAAACTACTCATCTCAAGCAAGTACTTCTCAGAAGGGCAATACGTAGAAGATGCTGAGAGAGTCCCCCAAAAGAGTGGAGTACTTCTATGTCCTGTAATCAAGTCTTAACTCCAGTATTTCAAGCAATATTCTTCTTCATTTTCCCATCCACATTCTGTTGCTCCTTATCTTATACTCAAGATAAAATATTCTTGTACATCAGGAACCGGTTCCAGTGAAGATCAAGGTATTTAAAATGCTAGTTTTAAAGCAGTTATCATCGCAAAGTAATTCCCTCAGATAAAATAACATAAGCCACAATGAAATATGCCATAGGAGAAAGCTGAAGCATCTTAGTAAAGCATATCTTCCAGCATTATTCAGTTCCATCATACCTGATCTGTCTTTTTGCAATACTTAATCACCAAATATTATTAAAACAAATGAAATTTCCATGTATATGATGGTATTTTTCAGAACCAAATAATTAGCAACTATGTGATGAGCTCACTAGCATTTAAAAAAAATCATGTTTTGAAAAGATTTAAAGGGACTATTTCAAAACATCAAAAGACAATTGAAATACAAATATTTACAAAGGTTGGTGTGCAGATGATATCCAAATAATAACCACTTATGTAATTGCAACTGTTTGGGTTATTACATTACTCCAGTTGTATTCTACAGGTATTTAGAATAAATTTGTTTAGATCCCATGGCAAAAATCACAGTACAATTGTTTATTGACTGCTCTGGAAACTGCTGAATTACATTCTCTCGTTTGCATATTTCCACACAATATGCTTTAAGACAAGTTGCTAATTTGAAAAGCTTAAATTTCTGACTAGAAATGTATTTCTACTACACTTAGAGAAAACAGATGTTATAACAGCTAAAATAAACTGGGCAAAGAAACGATTTTTTCACATCCATTTGATCTCCAAGAATGGAGGTCCCACAACTCATAAGTGCCTGTCCCAGTGTTTTGCAACCATCCTTGTGAAGGAATTTTTTTTCCCCATGGGTTTAACTGAAACTTCCCCTACTACAAGATGTGTGTCACTTCTCACTCTCACTGATCACATCTAAGAAAAGTCTTGCTCCATCTTCTGTATGACCACCCATTAGATAGCTGAGAAAGGCACTTAGTTCCCCCTTAAAACTCCACAAATGGAGCTCTCACAGGCTCTTCTCACACACAGTATACATACCCATGCAAATATGGAAATTGTGTAACTTCAAAGCACTGCAAGAGCTAGAATAGTCAGCAGGGAATGACATCGTACCTCAGAACTCAAGCTAAACTACTTCCAAATGAAACAAGAATACTCCAGGGCATCTGCTAACTACAGAATTTACTCTTATTAGGGATAAAAGAGCAAATAATTGTCACATAAAATACGCACATCACAATAACCACATATTCTAAGAACATACTCTTCAATGACGAATGCAGAATGGAAAAAATAGAATTTAAAACATGATAGACAATTCATTGAGAATTCAAGGATTATTAAGAGACTTTTCAGAAGGTATGTAAGCACTTAATAGAAAACTGGAACTCTTGAAGAATTAATCAGGATACTGAGATGAAGGTGATTTAGCAGACAAATTAAAGGATATCCTTTTTACACAGCACTGATTTCAACACAACATGAAATCAACTGGCCAATGAAATTCTGTACCACTTACTCTGAAGTATTAGACTAGTGAATCAAAAAACAATCTTTTCTTGCACCAGTTTGCTGACCCTGGATTCAGCATTATACAGCATATTAGTAGAAATCTATACAGAATAGAAATAAGGAAAAGAAATAAAAATCCAACACAGGATTAAAAAAAAACCAACTAGAAGTAGGGAGCACAGAGCAAAAAAAATTAAATCACTGAAAAAATATCAGAGTAGTCATTAGAAATAATGGTTAAAGATTGCTTTTCCAAGTCACTATAAGTAAAAACTTAGGGAATATAAAGTTTAAGGAACTTAAACTGTAACTCTGTATCTGTAACTCTGATAATTATAATTTATTTAATCATATTCTTTCAATGTATAGCCGAAAAGGGGTCAATTTCAAATTCCTGCAGAAAGGCAATTGAATTCACTATAATTTTTGTACAATTCCTTGGGAATACATGTGGTTTCTTTGCTCAGACTGAAGTTTAAGATACCTCAACACATTCATTCTATTTCTTCTTTACAGAGACTATAAGTCTGGTAAAGAGAAATTAGAAAGAAACAAACCACCATCATGCAACGAAACAGTGCTAAATTAGAGCAACATCCTGCAACATGAAGCCAAACAATCCCCAACAAAACAAACCTGAAGTCTATATTCAAGCCATAAGTAAAGTGAGATATATACACATGTATAATTTATGGGATGGATATAGTAATAGAACCTGTAGTTTCTGATGTTAAATAAATAATAAGTTACTAAAGCAATTAAAATGTAAGATCATGGAATTGGCCCAAGTCCATGTTAAATACTTCAACTGCTGATGGAAAAAGCTCTGGACTTTTAGAATCATCAAATGTGTAAGTGATGTCAGTTTTATCTCATGCCAGCACCAGCATCAAGTGCATCAAAAACAGTTTAGTAAAAACTTACTAAAAATTTGTGGGCAATCCCCAGCTTGGGACTGTTAACAATCCTGCCACACCATCAACTTCATCACAGCCAATAGACCTGTACACATGTTTAGAACACTCTTCTTCATTCTACTTCTCAGCACATCTAAGCAGAAAGGGCAAAAAGTTGCCTTCATTCCAAGTAGTAACGTGAAAGTAATTATGTATTTTTAGGGAACTGGGTTTCCAAAAAACAAAAACAAAAACAAAACATTTCCATTACAAATTCAAAATATGAAGATTTACCTTCCATGATCTGGTATTTAAGCAAAATGATTCCTGCTCTTTTTTCCCCTCTTGGCATCCCCCTTTGCATGTCCAACTGCTCCGTACCAGTCTCAGCAGTAAGATGAAAACCCCTTGTCCAGACATATCCCAATGATCCCTTGATTTATCCCACAGTTTTCTCACAACCAGTAGGGAATATAAGAACAAAAACCCCAACTTTATAGTTATTTTAGAATCTTTACAGTTATTTTTTACCATTAAATTAGAAAACATGACTGTTTTTACCTTTCTTCATAGAAGTCTAAGTCATTAGGAATCTGCTAAACTATTGGATATCTGAATGACAGATCAATGCAAGAATTAATGCATTTATCCAATATTTAGTTCCTATTTTGAAAAAATGAGCAAAACCTCAACTACGGATATATTGTGTTTATACTACCCCTTTAAAAAACCTGCCTGCTCTGTAGTTAGAGTTACATTTCAAAACCATATTAGCTTCTCATAGCTAACTGGCAGACGTACTTGAACTGCTAACCTGATAGCAAGAAGCACCATTCATTTGTTAATCAGTTTTCCTTTAAGGGTCATTACTCAGTATTTTATAAAAAGAGAGAAAATATATGACACTGTAAGCCTCCTCTTCCTAGGTAATAAAAACTGCCATGAAAATATTGCCTAACTCTTATTAGAAAACCAATTAAATGCAGTTCCCCAGACACAACCCTTCACAGGAGGTATGATGCCAGCAAGCATTACGTTTTACTAAGTCTTTAAAAGGGTCATTAATCTTTCAGCTGTGGATCTCACACATTCAAGTCTAACAGCAACACGCAGAACCAAACACGCAGCCCTCCCTTTCTGTCTTTGTAGTGAGAGAAACATTGGCTTATTTTAGCTCTTATCCTCGTAAGCGTTTGCAAAGAGAAATGTAGTTAAACCACTTTCATCTCCCTGATTTTACAGAATTTCATTACTGTAAATATTTTCACTGTCTTTGTTACATGGAAACAGCTGAGACATTTCAAGGCAAGCACAGAACTCCCTGTAGAGTGCTCCTACTTCACAATGAGTTTTATACTCACCTACACATTAAGTCTCCAGCAAATGTATTCTCTTTTTCATCTATTCAACAATATAGTTAAAATATTACATGATCGAGGAACATAAAAAAAAAAACAACTAAAAAGCAGGCTGAATTTGCTTCTATTCTACTTAAAACAGAGACTATTGATAAACGAACAGTAACTGATATCGCCTGTTGTGCGGTGCTGTCACAGAAAGTAACTCACCACGTCCATACCCAGGAAACAAACCTCTTTGTCCCTGCGCCTGAGCTTCCTTATCTGAAGGTATGGCAGATTAAGTTTTTTGTGAACATGATACCAAGATTTTCGCTGGTAACACTAGATACAAAAAAACCCTCCAGCAGTACAATCATCATATGACAAAGATTAAATTCGACTACATTGTTCAATTAAACCCCACTATGACCAAGCACGTTACAGACACAGTGCCTACTGCCTCTCTTTATTTTAGGTCGTTATCCCTGCTCTGAGCATTTTGACCTTTCAGAATCCAAAAATCAACCCAAGCACCATCGGCACCGTGGGAGCAAGCACTGCTCGCCCATGACAATGGCCCCTCAAACCACGATTTACCGATTAGTACTCAACGCGGTACAGCATCCTCCTTCGAGGACCGTCCTTGTCATCTGAGAATAAGTCCCTACTGATAAACTGCGAGGGCCGGACGGCGAGGGTTCCCCAGTAGTACCTCGGTTACCCCAGAAGGTGCCGGCCGATCAGCCCCAGCCTCGGTCCCC
>NW_008624836.1:0-744 GCF_000691845.1 Merops nubicus | reverse complement strand
ATGAGCTGTGAGATGAGATGATGAGGTGAGATGAGATGAGATGTGGGATGGGATGGGATGGGATTGGATAGGATGACATAGGATGGATTGGGATCCACCAGGAACCCCATAAAGTGGCAAAGCAAGAGCTCTGGGACCCACTTTGGGGTCAAGAGAAGGCAAACCCATCCACCCTGAGCTCCTCATCACCCACCACCTCCTCCCCAGACCTTCCCCAAGTGATGATTGTTGCCAGGAGGTTTGGGACATTGCAGCAGGATGAAGAAGGGGGGGTCACCTGCCTCTGGGGGTGATTCCCCCCTGCCCAAATTTGCCATTTGCCCCTCCCCAGCAAGGGTGGAACATCACAGTGGACCTGGTCATTGGACCCAAGGGCATCCGGCAGATGACGAGCAAGGAGGCCAAGGTAGGGGCAGGAGTTGGGTGCTGGGTGGGCAAGAGGGGAGGGGGGTTGGATGATCTCAACTTGGTGATTAAAAGTCAATTAATCCCCAATTCTTCTTCCCTTCCCCCAGCCCACCTGCTTGGCTGAATTCAAGCACATCAAGTCCATCAAGTGCTCCAGCGTGGAAGAAGGTCGGGCCCTGCTTCAGCTGGGGCTCAGCGGCACCCCCCAAGTGAGGAGGAGGAGGCACTGAGGGGGCTGGAAGGGCTGGGGGGACCCCCCCCTGGGGCTGTGGGCTGGAATCTCCCCCCCCTGGGGGTTAGGGCAGGGCTGGGTGGGTGGCTCCGTTTCCATCCTCC
>NW_008624835.1:0-7245 GCF_000691845.1 Merops nubicus | reverse complement strand
CTGCTGTTATGGATGGCGTCATAGCAGGGCAGCGATGCCTGGGGAAGGGCTAGGGCTCTACCGCTCTGGGTGAGCACCAGGTGCGTGCCCGGGAAAAGTTACCCACCAAATACCTAGGCAGAAAATTGGTGATGAGGGGCATGTCTTGGGATGGGATGGGATGGGAAGTCAGAGAGGTTAGGTGCCAAAGCTCACACCCAGTGCAGTCACAGAGGGCGTTTGTGGTCAGCAGCTGAAAGGCCCAGGTTCATCCAGCTAATGTAGTCATCACAGATAAGATACATGTGTCCAAAGGCTGATTTAAATCCTCCTCCAAGGGCTGAATCCAGACTTGTGTCCAATTTCTTGGCAAGTTACAGCGCCAGAGATTGCACATGTATCTGCCCAAGCACATCAAACACAAGACCTTCCCTTCTCCCTGACTGCAGGACCTGTGACGGATTTGCTTATCTCAGAAATCCACAGTGTTTTCAACATAATTTGTTTAAATGGGATTATCAGACTAACTCTGATCCAAACAGCTGGCTTTTACCCTAATCGCTAGCAAAAAGAATCCAAAGAGAATCCTTGCTTTTTGTACTCCTCCTTTCATGGAGTTAAGACTGGATAATGGGGTAATGCCAAGTCCCTTTGAAATGACTGCCAAAGCAAACACTGTCACCACTGCACATGCACCCTATGTGCACAAAATCAGATTTCTGCACCTCCAGTGTTTGGGACTCTGCAGTTTTCATCCCTTTATCTTATGTGGAACCCTAAAACAATAATTTTTTTTTCATGTGCATTGACCATGCATTACCTAAATAAAGTTTTTGTTGTCTAAGGGTGGCTTGTGTAGTCCATTGTCTCCATTTCATCTGCCATAAGGTTCAGTGAAGTTAGGTTATGGTACTCGCCTCACTGGTACTGAAGCATCTTGCAAGCTAAACCTGGGATTTCAGATCAATCAGCTTTTGACATGCCTTCACTCTTAGCAGGCTGACAGTGTCCTGAGTATCTTGCTGTTTATCTAAGTGACACTGAGAGAGTTAACTCAGCCAATACTTCCTTCCTGAGCTGTTAACACAGGCAAGTCATGTTCTGAGCATGCCACAGTCAAGCTATGGTCTTCTGGGCGGCTTCCCCTCATTAGCACCCTCCTGGATCCACTCCTATATTCCCAGCAACACCTTCTCAAAGGTCCCTTTCATACATAACTACTGTGATGCAAATTACTTGCAACAGAGCCAAAAATAAGGAAAAGGATGAACCAAAGTATGGTTGCTGCCTCCAGCGTTCAGCCTGTCAAATACAGGAGCTGTTACACTCATCTGGGGTTCACTTTTTGATGGGACAAAAATCTGGGAAGCCCCTTCCTCTGTACAGGTGCTGATGCCCAAAGGACAATGCAGCCTAGTGCTGGCAGGTCGCCCTTCCTCAGACCCAGCTCTGCAGCACCAACCCAGTGTTCACCGTCTTTGTTCATAAGGACTGGCTTCCCATCACATCTGCAGCCACACCTTAGGGGCAGCCCCTGCAGTGCTGGCTGTCCCGGCACCAGCAGCTTCTGTGCCTGAAACAAGCTCGGCTATGTAGACTTCTATGGTCCATCAGGGAAAACACCTCTTCTTGAGGGATTTTCAAAACACTGTCTTCAACGTCACTCTACGATCAGTCATTCCCTCATGCTGTCCTTCTGTCCTCCTCCTCTGGACATAGCAAGGATTCACCTTTAATGCACCCATTTTCTTCTCTTTAATGGAATCCAGGAAGAGTCCAAGGACAATCTGGAGTATTTTAGGTCATCTGAGACCAGAGAGGAAATACTCTCATCGTATCCTCCCCTCCTTCATCTCTGTATCCTTATTCTTGTCAACCTACTAAACACTTTTGGGCTACTGCTGTACATTGGAAAGACTGCAGCATCTGGTTTATCTGGTACTAGGTCATTCTCTTCAAGGAGGAAAAATCACACCATGTCAGCCAAAGCATTTTTTTATTGAAGGCATATAGGAAAAATACTGGGAAAGAATATCAGCTTCCCAGAGAACAATTGCTCCCTGCTGGGATGAAACACAAGGCTCCTGCATGTCTGCCTCGTCTTGTGAATTTGGGGATACTTCTTGTAGCTTCTGAAATGCCTCAGAGAGATTCTGAACGTTGTTCAAGAGATTAATATTGTGGGTTGTCTGTTCAGTCGCTGACAGACAACCAGATGAACAAATCCATGGCTATTTTCAGCCACATAGCTTCAGGCAGGCAAGCTGTCCTAACAAAGCCTGGTACATCAGTCTGACCAATGTACTTGGGATTACTGTGTCCTACATGCTCTGGAAAGCACAGCCTGGCCAACTACCACATTTTAACTGCAAAACCAAGAAACATTAAAAGCTTCTATCCCACCACCCCAACAGGATCCCAGCACCCAGACAGCATCCCTAGCTTTTTCCTGAAAGGAGGCCTGGTTGCAGGCTGTCCATACAAGTGTTTCAGCACTTTGGAGCAAAATCCTCTCATTTAGTCAAAAAAAACCTAAAGGTAGTCACCTTCTGGGCATTCTGCTAAGGCCACCTGTTAAAGCTGTTGGAGACGGTTAAGGGCATGTTTCTAGAAAAGATCAGGCTGGGAAAGAGCTTTCTTTGTAACTGATTTTGTATTCAAATAAACTCTGTGGAAAAAAAATATGTTCCTACTTCAATGTCTTTCTAGTGCTCCCAAGTATTATGACAGCAGGTCAATTAGACCTCAGGGTGCCTGGAACTTTGGCAAGAGACACTTTTGTATGTACAGTATATGTTACTTCAATATACAGAGAGAGGCAATGATGTTGTTTAAAGAGAAAGCATTTTACATTACTCATTTACAACAACAAAAATATGGAAATCCTTTGATAAAAGTCTTCCCTTACATAAATCCCATGCAATGCAAATGCATTTACCTCCTCACAGACAGGAGGATGCACCAACAAATAAACATACAGCTGAGCAAAATTTTCAAAGAATAAGAGTAACAAATATCAGGACAGGAACATAACACAGTAATACAGTTCAGAGGGCTTGTCTAGAGAAACCTCATAATGTAGTCTCTGGGCAGAAAATTAGACTCATTTTCTGTGTCAGAAACTTCAAGAGACTGAGGAAATCCCATCCATACCTTATATTTAAGAGTACTTAATATAAAGCTACTAGACTAGAGGCCTTGTTGGAAGTGCGAAGTCCTTTTCTTTACATTTCTGTTTCTGACCTCTTTCATTTCCTGTGTCAAGTCCTAACCCCACAAGATGATGCAATATTGCATCACCACCTAATACTGCGACCTCTGACAGCAGCCACAAAAACTTGGGAGTTTCTCCACCGCTTATAAATAACCAGTGGTCTTAAAGATCTGCTTACACACACTGCCACCACAAGGAGTACACCTCCCTGACAAACTCGTACACATATGAACAGACAAAAACAAGTATTCAAGCCAGCAAGAGGTATTACATGAGTTTTAGATCTCATCTGAAGTGCGTACGTATGCAGTACAGAGGAAACAGGTTGCACTCCCACTCCTGTGCTTTAAATACCTGTTCTGAAGTATAAAAGACTACATCATCAAAATGGGAGACAAAGCCTTCAGCAGATGTATCTCAGAAGGCTTCGGAACACCTGCTGTTTCGTGTTTTGAAAGCTTTAGATGTTTGAAGTGGGAGAGTTTGTGTAGAATCTTGATCACCAAGAGCACTGACCTAGCAGGAGAAAAGGAAAGAGCGGGTATTTCTTGGAGGAGAAAGGACTAGAGATAGACAAGACTCTTCTTTTCCTTGTTTGGGCTTTCCTGACTCTGCTCTGCTTACAGAGGTTCGCAGAGATCATTCTGGATCAGGCCACAAGGCTACTTTCATGCCCAACAGATCTTGAAAGATTCCCCTCGATGCCTCTTCCTGGGAACCCAAGCACACATAGGAGACATCTTCCTGAGGATGTAACTGCCCTCTAGCATCCCTTCAGAAGGATGCAGGAGGAGCCCATCCTTAAGCTGCTCTTCTTATGGACACACTCCCCACCCCCACTCCCCCAGAGCCTTCTACTGCTTCCCCAAGCAATGACCCAGAACCAGCATAAAAAGAGATGGGCTGCCTTCCCCATGAAATAAGGCAGTAATCGAGGACAGATCTGCAGGCAACACCTGGATGTCAGTTATAGCCATTACTTGAGGAGCCACCATACCTAGAATATGACGCAAAAGCCAAACTAAAATCCAGCTCACTCCTCCTCTTCTTGTTGACAAGTTATAGCAAGAAGAAAAATTATTTTTGATACCAAAGTTACCACATGATCGTGCCATATGGACACAGCAACTGCAATGATGGTAACACAACCAATCGCATATTTACATGATCAGTTTTCAGAGCAGAGCTGTAAAATGAGGGGATTCTGTCAATTTATTTTAAATTCTGCACTGAATAAAGTGCTTACAACCCAATTAGAAAATTTCAGCTTATAAATTCTGCAAGAAAGAAGAAAGCTACCAATCATTCCATTAGGAACCACAGTGTATCCCACACTGGCTTGTTTTGTTTTGTTTTGTTTTTCCCAATGTTCTTTACCTAAGGAAGCAATTACAAAATTAAATGTAGCTATTGCTAGAATTAGGCAAGCAAACTCTGGCTTTGCTGGCACAAGACCTACAAAGCTTCTGCATTTAATTTTTTTTTTCTCTGCTGATAATATAAAAAATAAGAAACAACCCAAACTGTTAGATACTATTTCCTAAATTGCAATGAACCTGGTTTGTCAATGACAAGAGAACATTTACATCCAGTTCAAACATATGTCAGTATATAAAGTTGTTGCTGAGCATTTAATGTGGCTGTTATTCTTTATCGCATTTCTCCATGCAACATAAAAACTGATGTTTGCAGAGGACACAAAAGATACCATCTTACATTTTCCAACCTCCAAAACTTCCATTTAAGATCATTACAGCAATTCCTTGTCATATTTTTATTATAGCGGAAAGATAAAGGAAATAATTGCATTTTGATTGCACCCCACAAGATTATATCAGCAAAATGATTTCTTCTTTGCATGACTAATTTTGATTAAATCAGCTTCATTTAAATATCAAATTGTGTTCTTCACCTTCCTTCATTAAGCTACGGTATTCCTGAGTGTTTTAAAGTTCTATTTTTATATGGTAAAATGTGCATTTCAATTTATTGTACAGGCTGTTCATGACTAGAAAAAAAAAAAAAAACAAACCAAAAACACAACAGATAATTTATGAGAAAGGGTTTAAATCACATTTGGAAATGAACAGGAATGAAATAATGTTAATATGTGTATTTCCAAAGAATATACAACCTGTAAGGAAAGCATCATTTGCAATAGGGAAGTTTGTATTACTTGATTTGCCACAAAAGGCAATAAAGAAAAATGTGCTGCATATAGAGGCTGAAGATTAACTGAAAAAAATTAATAAAACTTACTAAATCGTGAAAAGACAAAAGATTTTCAGTTCACCTCATTTTCTCAAATAAAATACATAAAATAATGTATTCTTTCATAGCAAATAACACTATGCTGACTTATACCTATTTTAAGAGGATTGTATACAATTCTGGGTGAAGTCAAGAACATGTCATTTGCTCTGGCTATAAATGATTCCCTCTATAATTGTCTTTTGACAAATGAAAGTCTTTTTTATTCAGCTGCTCAAATCTCCGTTATGTTTGCGCATCCCCAAATAAAGTCCATGGATTTTAACAGGATTAGTTGCCAAACTGGCTACACTTGTGTTCCTGGAGCGATCCATCTGGGGATCCAGCCAACACCAACAAAAAAAGGCTTCCCATTTTGATAAGGTTTTTTAATCTCTTTTAAAGCATTCAGTAATACACATGCTGTGCAACGCTGAACTTCTTTGGCCAATATTAACCATTACATCAGGCAAAACCAAACACAAAGTGAGTCTTCACTGTGTTTCCCCTGTGCTGCATACACATCACATGAAGGTTGTTAAAGGTTTGTACTTTGCTTTCATCTCTGTAAAAAGGGGAACTTGAGGCCAGTACAGAGTCTTATAGCCACAGTTCAGTGTAACATATGTTCATTTTGAAACTCCATGTTTATACAATAGTTTCTCAATTACTTTCTGCTTCAGGCTGGTATGACACTTCTTAATGTCATTACGCAAATGATTAAGTCAAAATAAATCCACTGCTATAATGGCAATTACTTTTTGTAATAACATCTGTATGAGTAACACACTAGTTATTCCATTCTGATATTTTCTTCCTATGCAAGTTAATAATGTGTACCTAGAAAAATAAAATTTAATTTTACAGTCTTTGTGGAAGTCTATGGCCTTGTAAAGCACTCCCTGAAGGTGTAACTTTATGTCGGCATAGCTTTCAGGGCAAGTCAGTGGGCTCCGTGCCATACTGCCATACCTGTGAAACTTGTTGAAAAATCAGGGTCAAAATAGGTCTCCATAGAATCAGGGGAAGAGCTTTGCTGTTCATTCCAAAAAAGAGCTGTGAAGATAAAACTGCTCCCCTCCATTCAGAGCCAAACAGCCAGCAGCCAGGGTGGGGAGTGAGCGGTGAGGACTTGTTTGAATTGGAAGTGAATGGTTGTGCCCGAGCTGCGTTTGGAGTCCTGGCACCGAATGATGCTGATGAATTAATCCTCCTGCTGTGGGCAGCCTTGGCAAGGCCTGAGCTAGAGTACTACTATGACCAGTTTTTTTGCAGTCCCTTCCAAAAACAACGTGGCCCATTTGGCAAGAGCCGGGATGCAAGCTACAGGAACCGCAGGAGGTCTAAGAAACATGACCTAAAAGAAGAGAGCCGGGACTGCTCAGGCTGGAGATGATAAAACAGTAGGAAAACAACAAAACAACATTTCTGAAGAAGTAGCTGCAAAAGAAAAAAAAAACAAACAAGGACTAAAACAATTAAGAGGCTCAACATCTAGGAGCAGTCATTTCATAAGACAGTATGAAAACCTTTCCATAAGGAGGCCACTGTGAACTAGAGCAGACTGCCATCACCAGAGGTTTTTCAGGACAGCTTAGTTAACTTGGTCCTCGCAGCAGCCTGCCCGTGGGCGTCGCTCGGGGCACTGGGTGCCCTGCGCCTCTTGCAGCTGCTCCCAGCGCGGCTGTCTTGGCTACTCTGACACCGGCCCGCGTCCTGCGGGCCTTGCTCCGCCGATTAAACCACACCAAGGCTATAGCGCTTGACCCCCATAGCGGATACATCCAGCTCCGACTGATACG
>NW_008624834.1:0-14437 GCF_000691845.1 Merops nubicus | reverse complement strand
CGCCTCGGCTGTGCCCGCCGGTCCCGCCTCTCCCCGCCGGTTCTGCCGGGCCGCCCCCTCCTCCTTCCCCCGGCTCCGCCACCTCGCCGCCGGCCTCCTCCCGGTTTGCAGAAGCTCTCTGCCCTTCGCCCCGCCTTCCCAGCTTGTCCTTTCCTCGGGAGCTGGTGCCATTCCCGAGGCCGTCGTGTCCTGGAGAGGTGCCTGCCAGCCCCCTGCTCCCAGAGGTGGACCGAACCCCAGTGCTTTACAGATGCCTTTGTCCCGGTCAGAATAGGGAAGTTTCTGGTCCTGCCAGTCCTCTGCTGGGTCTGCAGCCCACTTTATAACTCCACACCACCATCCGCACGCATATGCATGTGTAGATGAGCACCTGGCTTTCGTCTTCTTTTCACCATTACACATAGGTTTGGCTTCTTCTCACAGCTGTTACGAAGAACAGTTTTGGACTGGGAGGGATTGGAGCGGTAGAGAGGAGATGTAGTATCTTCTTACTTAACCATTCTAACCATTATCACTGTACTTAAAGACACAAAAAGAGGCAGCACCTTCCTTAAGTGAACCGGCCAGCACTGGCCTGGGTAGATCTTGTCTGCTTTTTCCTGAAAGTGAACAGTGCTAAAATTTCCTATCTTGCCTGTAACGCCAGTTTGTTGGAAGTGGCTTTTTCCCTTAAGTACTGAAGTGTATCTTTGGCAGCATGTTACTACACGAATCTGAACTGACTGTGAATTTAGAATATTTAATTTGACTCTCTAGTAAGAATTTGATCGAATTTCACGCAGCTTACTTGTAAAGCAGACTGAGAAATTGTCAATCCCCAAAGTAAAACTTTCATGAATTACGTAGTACTGTGCTAAAACACCCAAACCTACAAAACTCTTTTTTTCTGCTGTATTGTGCTGCAGATAGCTGTTGTCTCCTCAACAGCTTGTTTTTGTACAGCTTGAACAGAGCCAAATGCTGCTTAAAATTACCTGGGGATTTTGAACACCTTGACTCTAAAGCAGCAGCAGTCTTGCTCTCATGTACCAAGAGGTTTTACACAATGGCTAATGTCTTTTTGAGTACGTTAATATGTAAATCAATAGAGAAACATAGTTACATTTTAATTAATTGGGTTTTAAATTTAGCATTCTCTTGAGTGCTTTTGGAGATAGTGCAGAGAAGTCTGGGGGAGGTCATTTATTTGCAATGTTGTAATTGCATCTGATAATGACAATGAAGATCATTTTTTTACTGGGAACTTGGGTTCTGAAGCACGCTCATATGCCAGTTAATGGAATCTGAAGAAGTAATGGCTGTGGTAGGCATATTCTTCAAGGTTTTACTGACAGAGGTCCACACAGTTTGGTTATTGCTCTAGGGAAGAACCCAGAATCACATGCATCAGGTCTTACATGTTATTATATTACATGGGAAAACCTTCCTCCTTCAGTATGTTAATAGAGGACAGAATGGACTGGTCTGCCGACGTTCTCTGCATCTTTTAGTTTGTGGACATGATAATGGCTCTTCTACCAAAAGCTCCCATCAGTGGTCCCCAATATCAGTGCTGCTTGTGGAGGCAAAGGGCCAAAGTTGCTTCGCCCAATAATTGTCAGATAAAAACAGCACCAGAAAATATTTTCTTTTTCTCATGACTGCATCACCTTTACCTGTAGCTGTTGGGGCGAGTTTTTTGTGGGTTTTGGGTTCGTTTTGGTTTTTTAAAGTTTGTGCCCTTGTCACCTACCCTAAACTTAAGTAGGAATTTGGGAATTCAAAAGGTTACCGTGTACAGGCTTTCCAAGAGATAGCTCTTCATTTATAGAATGTTTTGAAAGTATACCTGGGGAGCAAAAACTTCTGAACTTCTTATAGCATCATAAGGTGTTTGACAAAAATAAGATATACTTTATTGACTTGATATTATGGTGTCTCATTGGAGCTTTAGTTCATATGCCTCGTGACCTTGTCTTCTACGTTGCTGTAAGCTCAGTTTGTGGAAGAGAATGAGACTGAGCTGGTTGAAATATGGTTTCCGTGACAGAACAGGATTTTAGTCTGAATATTTTGGGATCAAGTCAAAAGATTTTGGCTTGGGAGTGTTTAAGGTGTTTGGGTTTTTTTGTTGTTGTAATATGTAGCTTCTTGACAAAAATATTTTCTGCCCCCCCCAAGTCCTTTGTCAACCATCTCCTTCCCCCCATAATTTTGAGAGCAAACACTCTTCAAAAATTACTTATTACTATACACAAAGTAAAACAAAAATAGATGTCCACATGCATCCTCTTTACTTATTTCTTTTCTAGGTATGTGGTTCAGTTGCAGACGCTGAACTGTCTTGCACTGTACAGACATGCCTAGAAAAGTATCTGAATTGTTCTCATATTTTATCATATAAGTTTTTGTAGCCTGTTGAAATGGAGCATTCTTTCTGGTTTAAGTAATGAATTGTTGCATGTATTGGTAGTTGTATTTGTTATATCAAATCTTAGTTTGCCTTAAATGTGTTTTAAAAACTCAGCCTTTATAGTTAAACGAATTTAATTACTGTCATTACTTTCATTATTGTCATCTTGCAAAGTAAATCTTAGTCATAAAGTTTTTGTGCTGGTAAAGGAAATTGTCTCTGGTTTTGCCATGTTTCAGTTTTGTATTTTTGCACGCTGGCTCTTTCTGTAGGTGCCAGAGATAAAGGTGTTGTCTAACAAAGGTACAGCTGTGTAGCGCTGTGACCCAAGCAGCGCAGGGTGACCTTGCTGCCTGGGTGCCTCGGCACCCTTCAAGTTTTCAGGTGTGCACTGAAGATTTTTATTTGTTCTTTAAAAGGCAGAGGTGTAGGGATAAGGGAGAGGCTGGGTCAAAGGTCAGGGTGATAGCCTAGGACTTGGACTTAAACTGGCAGGTTCCTTCTGCCACACATTTTGCGGACATTGTTGGGCAAATTGCCTTTGTGCTCTAGATGTAAATTTGGTTTAATAGTACTATACGAGTTTGTAGGAGTGTCATGGGGCTAGAGGTAATGAAGCAATTCATAAAATACAGAGGTATGCAAGTTTCTGAAATGGGAAACTTCTGTTCTGCATATCCTGCACTTGCCTGACATGTTGCTTCCTGGTACTTGGTAGGTGGTGCTCTTAACTTTTACTGTATGGACTCTTGCTCAGTAGCATGGGAGAAGAGGAAGGACTACATCAAACACAATTACTGGTATGTCATTTTTTGCTTCTTCAATGAAATTGTAATCTGGTATTTTGTGCAGTCTCAGGAAGATGGTGACAAAGAACTACTTTTATAAGATACTAATTAGAAGTAAGTTTTATAGGAAAAAAATCCAGTGAATGCTGTGAAAGGTTTACCTTTAGGAATTTTTAAACATTTTTTCCTGTGTTTCTACATACCCAAGTGTGTAGAAAACCAGGTTAACGTTCAATTGAAGTTTTAATCATTCTTTAGAAGAATGTAAGTTGAAATAAAAGAAGCTTCAGACTCTGCACAGTGTTTAATGGTTGATGACATAATCGTACATGGTTGATTAATAGTCCCAAAAGATGTACCTTGAAGTCAAATTTCACAACAAGTGCATGTGTTCAGAAATTACTATACATACAACTTTGTAGGAAAAATTAAATGCAATAACCTCTGCTAGGAAGTTTGCAGGAATATCTAAAAATCTGGAAAAGGTACTATAAAGCAATAACCTGGGTTATATTTAATGGCAATAATGAAATTAGGTTAGATTACAGGAAAATATTTTAAAAGAAATTTCTGAAGCATTTAATATATTTGTAAGGCGTGGATAACTTTTAAGAAGTCTATGAAAAATGACCATAAGACTAAGTTCATATATTCTGTATTGTAGTCTCTGCATGTTATTGATTTCTGCATACTGTGATTTCCAAAGAGTTTTGAATCTTCAGTAAAAAGAAATCTTTAAAAGTCAGCAAATAATAAAAAAAAAGAGGTTATTTCATTAATACATACAGCAATGTACAAAGTGTGGTATGGAGTCAGACCAAATGTTTATCTATCTACTGTGTTGTCCCCATGTCAGAGTAGATGAGGAGTATGTAATGTATTTTGAAAGTAACAATGTTGTTGCAGTTTGGTGAATTTTTAGTGACTCTGAAAAAGCTGAAAGAGATAGCTCTGAAAATATGTGGAACATACCAGAAAAGCAAAGCAGAGATTAGGGCTTTCCAAGAGAAAGGAAAAATGTTATAGAAAGACACTGCAGTAATATTTTGGTTTTATCAACTTTTTGTTTGAAAACCTTTGTGTTGTTTAGGTCACTACTGAAAGCCCAAGATATTGGGCAAACAGGAATTCTAAGTGCAGAAGACTTAGAAAGGACATAGTAAAGATTATGAGCATAAACATAAAGACCAGATACTAGCTTTCATTTGCTGCTTACTTTCTGTACGACTAAAAGAAGTAATATCTACTGCTTTTTAAAAATTTACTTTGTATTTCAAGATATCTGCTGCAGTATTTGCATGAGGCACTGTTGTCAAAATCTGTGCAATTCAGAAGATTTGGAGGGTAGTGCTTGAAAGGCACACCTTGGAAAATTTGGCAAGTGAGTTTTAGATGTAAATGAGAAGCGTGCATGCATCCCAATTCTAGCTGGGGAACCTAAACTGTGAATACAGAATTGTTTTTTACGGTCAACTGGGAAAGAAGAACAGAAGCCCATACAGAGGATGACTGTGCCTATCCTTAGTGCACTTGCACAACTCCTGTTGGAATTACACCATTCAGTTACTCACCAGAGTAAGGGAACTGGAAGGACTGCTTTAGGCACCTCAGCTGAATGTCTCAAGCTGTATGGAACAAATAGTCTTCCTGTAGCCACAATAAGCTAAACCTTTCAAGTATGCTGCTGCCTGTGGTATTTTATTCCTGTTACTCTGTTAGGCACAGTGATGTTCTGGAGAGGTGAAATCTTTTAAAGATGGTGTGCCAGACTGTATTTTTATTTCCAGAATTAGAGGTTAAGAATGCCAGTAGAAACTCGGGAGGAGTGAGGAGAAACTGATTCTCCAATAGGTGACATACAGCCGCCGAGACATTTGCTTCTGGGTGAAGCAGCAGCTCCTGATTTCCATCAAGTGTGGAGCTTAATGGGAGCCTGGAGCTGGGAGCCCCTGCCTCTTTCAGATGCCATGACTCGTGGACCTGCTCACCTCTGGTTCCTGAGTTCTGTCTTTGGGACCCAGTCCGTATGTTCCTGACCCGCATTGTGCCACACGGGCCATTCTGTAACCTGGTATGACAAATCTGATGTTTCTATTTTAAAAGAGTTTGATGTTTTAAGATTAAAGTTGTCTGGTTTGATTTTTACACCTTTTTTTCACCTCCCTCTTGAGGCATTTACATTGTACAAGATTTTTTTTTTTTAACAGGACACAATGTTTGTGAGAGGATTGAAGAGAAAGTGTTTTGATGGTGAAGAAGATATTGAAGGAACTCTGGCTGGTATTAAGGCTATTCCTTCATATAATCTGCAGCGGCAGTCCCTTCTAGATATGTCCTTGGTTAAACTTCAGCTGTGTCACATGCTGGTAGAGCCCAACCTTTGTCGTTCGGTGCTTATCGCCAACACGGTACGGCAGATCCAAGAGGAAATGACTCAAGATGGGACTTGGCAGATGATAAATACACAGAGTACAGGGCAGGCGCCGCTGGACCGTCTGGTTTCTACAGATATCCTCTGCCGTTCGTCTAGGGAACCAGCTGAGGGAAAGCATGCTCCAGGCTATAGTACTTTCAGTAAAGACTTTGAGGGTGGCCAGGCACAAGACAGCTCAGAAACTATGTCAACAGCCTCTTCAGTGCAAGCTCCAAGAAACCTGCAGAGCAATGTGTGGGAAATGGAGAATCCACAAGAAAATAAAGGAAACTTTCAAAAGTCATTAGATCAAATATTTGAGACACTAGAGAATAAAAGTCCTAATTCTGTTGAAGATCTCTTTTCAGAAGTTGACAATTCTTACTATGATCTTGATACTATGCTAACAGGCATGATGAGCAACACAAAAATGGGACACTGTGATGGGCTTGAAACGTTTTCTTCTACAACAACTACGGCTTCTAACTCAAATTGTAAATCTGATCTGAATGAGCTTGATCATATTGTGGAAATCCTTGTGGAATCCTGAAACTCTGTGCAGGAGATAACGATCTGTTAATGGGAAAAGACTTGAGAGAGCTATTTCCACAGTTTGGTCTAGCAAATCTGCACGTGTATTTTACAAATAGCTATATATTATATAGATCTATATATTAAAAAGCACTTCATATTGCAAAATAGTGTTAACTCTTAAAGTTAACTTGCAACTTGTAGTGTAATAATCTGATTTATTGTCCATTGAACTCTAAGTACATATAGTAAATATTTTTAAGTTTGAGGTCCAAGGCTCTTGAAATTGGATTCCTTTTACCAATTTGGTTTGGCCTTTGATGGAGGATACACTCAGTGAGAGGGATTCTCTCATCTTTCTTACACTTCTCCCAGTAAAAATGGTAGTAAATATAGAAGCTGGATAACTGGTTTCCTATTTTCCTCCAGTTTCCACTTTGGTACACCACAAAGCTCCCACCTTATCTGCCATTTCTGTTCCAAGTTGCTCCATGGCTCTCGAAGAGCAATATGCAATAGTTCTGTTATCCTAGATAGCTTGTTCTGGTTTTTGCTACAATTTTTACTTCAAAAATAGTTTTAAAGTGTTTATTGGTGTTTAGATTTTTTCAGGTATTTTCCTAAAATATATTTTTACTACAGATGTTCTCTCAGCTGCTAACTTAGTAACTTTTGATCATATCTGCAGTTGATGTATTTTTTGAAAGATTTCCAAAAAGGGATGTTTTTTTTTTTACTGTGAGCTACCCAATGTAGTTCAGTTAAGTGTATGTAAATGTAAATATACAATTTTATACTTTACATTAAAATGTAAGATCCATTTTCATTATTCTGTTTTACAGAGTAGTACTTTACTAAATTGAGAATTGTACTTATGCTTTTCATACCCCATATACTTGAATGGCTATTAGAGGAAGAGCTTCAATCCAGCTAGATAAAATTACATTTAATTCATTTCAGAGCATACTTTTTGCTAACTACAAATTACTTAGGTGTTTATTTATGTGTATTTATATGTAAATGTCATCAAGTGAATTGTTTATCACTGAAGTTTACCATCCAATATTTGTTTATATGGGATAACTATCTTGCACTAATTACTACAAAAAAGTGTTATTAGCGGCCTTTAAATCTCAACTGGTATGTCACAATATCTTGGCATAATTAATATGCTCCACTCTTACCAAGGGTTTCCTCTTGGCTTGTTTTAATAACAGAAGAGAACACAACGTGGGATGGTGTTCGTTTCCAAGTACTCACATTTGGTTTAGAATGTATGGAATTGAGCTTATTCCTATGAAACTTTCAGGTGGAAAGGGATAATCACATACAGTGTATGAGTTTGTTACAAAATAAGAAACGTTTACCTTTACCAGCTGGTAGTAGGGAAGAGCTCTGAACCTGCAGGGCGGTAGAGGAGGGGGAAAAGATGGGTGTCTGGAAGGTGTTAGCAGTGCTGGTGCCAGGGGAAGACATTTGGCAGTAACTCGGTTGTTCTCTGTAGACCTGAACCGAGCGTTGCTGAGCACTGAGAGGACACCTCCCCGTGTCTGACAGGCTCTGCCTCACCACAAGTAACCCTACCTACTACACATCCTTCCCACCTTCTCAGATCCCTAAAAAGGGGAGAGTGGGAGCAGGGGGGATGTTAAGGACATTCCAGCGTCACCTCCACAAAAGGAGACCCCTGAGCTTCATGATTTCAACAAGTGCTTTAGAAGCATCTGGTTAGGGGAAAAATGGTACCACTTTGCTGAATTTTTCAGACTTGATAGTTGAATGCATATTCCTCAGTCGCATGGGACTCTGCAGTCAATGTGAGTCTGGGGAATTTGAACATGCTCCTTTTATTAAACTTCACATGAGATATTCCACGGTTGCTGTAGTAGTTAAACATTGCTTCCTCAGTTAAAGCTGGATTAATAACTTCATATTAAAGGATGAAATACCCTACAGGCCATGTGCAAGTTCAGTCCACACGATACAGCTGGCCCAAAGGAACAAGCCAGTACTACCTCTTGATCAGTTGAGATATGGCTCATAACTGAAAGGTGTTACAGTAGTACTTCCTGCTTCAGGAGGGTACAAATACTGATGTGAAATGTCACATCTCACAGTGAAATTACAGCCTGGTTTTTTTTGGCAGTGTTTGTTGTATTATCAGAGATTGCTCCAAAATTGTAAATCTCCAGGACATTTTTCATTACGCTTTTCTGTGAATGAATAGGTTCACTGAATTGGACAGTAGATGCCTTAGGGTAAAGTAAAGCAGAAAGCCAGGCAGTTTCACAGTTCTATAAAGGGAACATCAGCACTGAGTTGAAAAACTAAATATTTTCTGTCCTTCTGGGAAAGTTCCCCAAAACTGCTCTGTACTGTGGTTGAAAACCCACAGGTTTGGTACAACTGTATGAGTTCCCCTCAGCCTGCCCATTTGCATTAGATGAGCAACACTGCCTGTTAAGATATTTTAAAAGATGCTCTCCCCAACCTTCTTATTGTGCATCAGTCTCAATGTTACAAGTAGAAATTAGTGTAATTTGCTCATAACTCTTAAACTGTATATATCAAATGTGTGTGTGTGTGTGTGTGTGTATACCTATGTATCTCTATCTCATAGATATATGTAGCAAGCATCTAGGTGGGTGCTTTCCTTCACTGAGGAAGCCATGCCTAGTTAGAGCAATTTCCAGAGACTGCTTGGCTTAATGGGAAAGATATTAGGTAAGTATGCATTTATGCAGCTAAGCATTTAAACAAAAATACATATATCCTGTTTTATTACATTCTTACAGCTTATGCCAAGTCTTATGTGCTTTTACATGCCTGGTATCTTGGCTCAAGTCTTCAGCAGGTAGATGAATTTGTGTTGCTGAAACTTGCACAGTCACTGTACAGAACAGATGTGTGCCTAGAACTGGTCTGATTTTACAAGGACCAGGCAGAGGAAAATCAGCTTGTCTCCCTGCTGCTTTGTTGGGGTGTCCCAGTCTGATTTGGCTGCTCCTGCTGAGTACCTTCACTTCTCCTGTTTAAACTTAAAAAAAAAAAGTGCTTTAGTTTGAAACTCGAATTCTTTCTTTGTTAGTCCAAAGAGGTCTTCATTAAATATGCAGCACTTAAAGGTTAATACTGTCTATTTCCCCTCTATAATTTCTCTTGATATACCAAGAGACATCAGAAATGATCATGTGCCTGTAAGATGGTGAATTTTAAATTACTTATTTTGTGAACTGTTACCACAAATGGCAAGAGGTGATACTTGGCGGTCGTGATTTTCTTAATTTCTGTGTATAAATGGGAAACAATTTAGCCTCTATTAAAACAGGAAAGGCTTTTGTCAGATTTCTCTACCACTTCTAGCAGCTTTTTTTCTTTTATGTGCTCCTAGGGAACAGTCATGAAACTTGCACAGCAGCCAACGCCGTGTCTGAAACCAGGCTGTCAGTCTGAATGACGTAACTCGGCTGCAGACTTGCACAAAAGAAAGTACTTTCAAGCAAAAAGCTAACATCATATCTGCTTCTTTCCCAGGTAACCATGAATATCTGTCCCCTTCCACCTCTGTGTCTGTGGCTTTATTTCTCCTTCCAGAAAATACATAGGCATAGAGCTTCTGGAGCTTGGGCATTCAGCAAAGGCAAGAAGCATGAGGATCCAGGTTGCATCTATAATGGCTTGTGTGCATGAAAACCTGTCTTGCTGATGGGTTCCCTGCTTGCTTTGGTGTCTGTTGTTTTTTTTAATCCGATCTCTCTTCCGCAGCTCTGTGAGTTTGTCTGGCAAAAGATTATGCCTGTCTCTAGGAAAGGAGCCATATTTGCCTAAAGGACAAATTTGGTAATTGAAGAAGGAATTGTTTCTTGATGATGATGATGAAAAGTACCTTTCAAGACTGGCTGAGAGGAGCAGCGGTGAGGGGTTTCAGCCTAGAACAGGTTAGGGATTCACATGTGAGTCTGTGCACTCACCAGGAAAAAAACTTACCATTTTTCAGAGCTGTCCTTAGACTGGTTTTGAGGTCTCGGGTATGTCTGGACTGCTTTAGGAGGCATTTTAAAAAGCATTATTGTAAATGGACTGATAATGTAGTTTCATATTGTAATTATCAGACCATTACGATGTGCCTCAGAATATTGATTTGAGTGTATGACTGCTCTGCAGTTCTGCAACTTATTCCATATTCCCATATAACTAAAGAAACTTGTAAAAAGCTAGAATGAAAAAAAAGCCATTTATTTGCTGACATCTAGAATTAAGGCAAATAAAACTGCTTTCAAAAGTGACTTCTGTTCAAAGTGAAAGTGTGATTATGTCTCAGGCTTAGGATGTATAGTCCCTTACACAAAAACCCCATAACTGATCATGACAAATTTTGATTGCTCATCAACTCTTAAATGAGTGTGATTTCACACTGAGTGACTAATACCAAAAGTACAAAACCACCAAGTTCCAAAATAAATGAAATGGACATCTTGGGAAAATAGGTATTTCTGTCATTTGGTTCATGCAACTACGAGCTTTCATGAGGATTGTGTAAACTCCATTTGGTGTTTCTTGCAAAGCTGACAGTTGAGATAAATTTTCTTATTTTTTTCTAGGAAGTGCCATGAAGAGATGAAATGCTGCTGAATAATTCAAGTTGTCAGGAGGGACTTCAGATGTCTGTAGTGAATTGACTTTTAAGAGTCAGTGAAAAATCCTAAAATTTAATTATCTGATATGATTTTCATAAGTTTGTATGGTAGCTCTTTAAAATAACAGAAACAAAAGCAATATTTGCTTAACCAAGATTCCCCAAAAATGAGTGTTTTCTGAAGAATTATTGTGGTAAATGTTGATGCATGACAAGAATGTCAACAGGAGAATACAAAGCTTGAGGCAATTTTCCATTGCAGAGTAAACATCCAGTAATTTCAACCGTCATCTTTTTAGGGAAGAATAATTGAAGATACAGGTGAATACATGACTTTTTGCAAAATGAATTAAAAATAAATTGTATCCACCTGTCTGCTGTGTTTGGAAGTCCCCTAGGAGCATGTGGGAAGTGGCAAGTATCTACTGCAATACTAAAATGTTACCACAAAGAAACAGTGTGTTGTATTTTTCACATGCCGATTACAGACGAGGGTTGGAGACCAAGAAAATGTAATTTAACTTCAACCTCAGGTTGTGCAAGCTTCCAAAACTGGACTTCTAAAGGGGAGAGCAGGTAGGTTCCTAATAAATCCTGCCTTTACTACTCGGGAGAAAAAGAGTACTTGTAACAAATTCACTTCTCTGTGTTGGAGATGGTTATTGAGAGAAATGCTAGATACGGAAAGTACTAGGTGTTGGAATTTTTTTTTATTTTTTTTTTTTTGTTGTTGTTCAATAAGCTGAACTTCAGCTGACTGAAGTTTAAGATCACATTGTTGAACAGTTAGTTGTTTTAATTGAAGCCCAGTAACATGTTTTGCTTTTGTGTCTCTGCTTTGTTTTGAAAGGTATAAGAGGAAAGTGCTTTTTCCTCTAAATTGTGATTCTTCTGACAAAATAGAATAATGGCTTATTTTGTACTCTGACAAATATTCAATGTGGGTGTTTTTTTAAAAAATTGCCATCTCGAGACATTGCATTTTAGAAAAAATAACTTGAGTAACTGGAGGATTAATTAAGTTCACAGTGGCTTTACCACCAAAAAAGAGGTGGTAAAACTAACCAGGCTTGAGTGCAGGAGGCACTGCCCTTCCTCGGGAAGCACGGCACATGCTCGTTCTGTCATTCAGCTTCAAACAGCTGATTAATTTCAACCCAATCTGCCAGACTTCACAGTCGCTACATTTTTAGATTTTGTTGTTGTTAAGTGTAAAGGTGAGAGAGAGGTCAGAAGAAAACTATGTTCTGTACTGATATCTAGTAACCCAAGTAAAGGAGAGATGTAAGTTTCCAGGCATGAGACCAGCTTCAATTGGAGCTTGTACCTTAGACACAGAGGCAATGGATCACAGGCATAAATGCATAGGAAAGCAGTCTTCAGCTCCTGCGCTCCTGGAACTGTGCTGTGGAAAAGATGGCTAGTGCAAAGAGAAGTGGAAGTAGTGGACCTCCAGTAATCCTTTCAGCTGAGTTATGCAGAGACCCTGATTGGTTGTGGGGCTGGTTTGTTTTTTTTTTTTTTTGTTCATGTGAAATTTGCTGTAAAAGCAAAAATGCTGCTCATGAGAATATCCTGGGGTGCTGTGGTGAATATAGTCATACTGAAAGGCCATGTTTAAATTGTAAAAAAATCGTATTGCTAGGACTCTTAGAACGTGACCTCATTTGAGAGAGTAAGGGCCTTCTAAAGAAAATTTTATTCAAGAAAGACCTTACATGTGAGCTCAGAGCTCTGAATTCTAGAGCCTCTGAGAGAAGCATGGCTCCTCTAGCTTAATATGTGAGTTGCACAGGATATAAACATTGCTAAGCTGAACTGGGTCCCAGTTGTCTTAGGTGAATCCCACTGTTGACAGAAGCAAATAAGTGACAGAAACCTTTGCAAATAATCAGTGTATTCTGGGTCATTTCTATTCACTTCTCCAAATGTTAGGTCATAAACCCAGAGTTCTGATGCATGTATTTAAACAACTCCATGTTTAATTTTTTTTGTATGAGCATGCATGGAACAGAACTGACCTTGTTAGAAACTCATGCTGTAGGAGGCACGCAAACCCTTTTCTATTAAACAAAACAAAAATTGGTTACAAAACAGCTGACCACATGAGGTTAGCAATGTAAGAAAGAATGGGGAAGGCAGGGAGACTGGTGTTGGTGTCCTGTCCCGCTGAACAGGAGGAGAACAGCAGGGTGGCTCGGGGAAGGCGTTAATGTGCTGGAGCTGCAGAGAGCAATGGATTGTCCACTGCACCAGTGCTGCAGGGTTGCCCAAAGAACATAGAGTTGGTCAACAGGGGTTAAGTGTAGAAAAGCTGATTTTTGCTCAGATTATTAGAACAGTTTGATTCGGCTGCTGCTTAAATTGCCTCTTTGCATGCTGCATTAGACATAAGGATTCCAGATCTGTCCTTTTGACACGAGCTACCTTTGTGCTCCTATTCCTTGGAGATAATCCCCAGCATATGGCAGGGGTCGGTCCTGGTGTGAGACTCCTGGCTGTCCCTGGCTGACTTGAGCAGACGGAAGAATCCTCAACATCTTGCAGTTACTCTTCCACTTAAGCCACAGTGCATGGTGGGAAGGGAAGGGGCACAGGAGAGGATATTTGGTCCACTTCTCCCCTTAGTGCTGCCACCAGTCCCCTGCTTACCCTGCGTGCAGCAGATGGACCGTGGGGGCAGGGGTGTGACCCCTCAGCGATTTGGGGAGGCATCCTCTCCGACACAGCCCCGGCAGCGTGTCAAAAAGGATTCATTAGTGCTTCTTGCGGCAGCACTCGCTCCCCTTCTGTGCTCCGTGACCCCCGGCAGCGAGGTCAGAGCGCAGCTGTGGCCCAGGGAGGGGTGGCGGCACGCCGCAGGAGAGAGGTGGCCGGGAGGGACGGTCCCTTCGCCTCCAGCGATGGGTCCCGTAGGGTCAGCCACGGCTCTCTGCGCCTCTGCCCTTCGCCCCGTCCCTCGCCCCACGGGCCCTGCACGCTCTCACCCCTCACAAACGCCGCTCAGGAGGCGCAAGGGTTAAAATCTGTTGGGTCTCGGACGTTTCAAAAACCCACCAGTTTTCTTTAGCTGAAAAATCACAATAAGCAACTGATCTTTTTTCAAAGTTGTAGTTTACCAGGCGACTCCAAGCGCGGCTGTAGCGTTTATTAGACCAACGCGATCCCCGTGCGTTTGGTCTGCGCTCACACTCGGTGCGGGAAGACCCCGCCCGAGCCCAGCGCTCGGTCTGCGCGGGTTTGCTGTCCCGCGGGGTGGTCTGAACCCACCTCGGAGCTGAGCAGCCGCCGGGGGCTCGGCAGAAAGCCCACGGTAGCGTTCCACAAAGGCTCAAAATCAATCCTTACAAATCCTTGAATGTCAGATTTTGAAACCTGGTTTGCACAAGCACTTCTGCCAACAGGACTTGATTACGCAAATGCCCGCGGAAAGCAAACAGCGGAGGTTTGAGTGCGGCCAAAACCACCTCATCTTTACAGAAAAAAATCCGGACGAATTGCGCAATGTTTGATGTCGCGTTATCGCCGGTTGAGAGATGTGCGCGCCTTGCTTCCCCGCAGCCCTGGAAACGGCAGTTGTGGCAATGCTACTTTACGAAGGCCTCAGCGATTCCTTTTATTGAAATCCGGCAATTTCGGTCACATACTGCGAGTTTTAAAAAAAAAAAAAAACACAG
>NW_008624833.1:0-1626 GCF_000691845.1 Merops nubicus | reverse complement strand
CCTGCTGATCTCCCACAGCTGTTTCTCCTGTGCCTTTGACCACTGACACTGGCTGCTCTGGTGGATGCCCAGACGTTCATTTACTCCCTGCTTCCTCTGGTGATCCCATCCGAGGTCCCTGTTCCCCTGCTGTGAGGTCCAACCCTCTGCTGTGTGGCTTGACAGATCTGCCTTCATGCATGGCATTGGTTCTTCAGGTTGACTGGCTTTCAGCTGGAAAATCTGGTGTCTTGGTGAACCAGTGTTGTCCCTTGGCACCTTCCCTCTGTCTAATGCTGCAGGTTTTCTTTGTGCCACACAGATTAACCCCAGCCATGGCCATAACTCATCCTCTCTCCATCCCTGTGGTTGCCCATGGCTTCAGACAACTGCTCAGTGCTGCAAACCCTCGGGTGAAAGTGTTGAAGACTTTCAGGGTTCACCGTTACAAACACTTGGAGCTCCAGAGAGCCAAGGTCTAGAGCCAGATTTAGGAGGTAAAGACAAGAAAACGTCTCAGCAGAAATGGCAGATTGATGAAGTCTTCACTTCTAGCTGAAATCTGAGCATCTGGGTGGCTTAAAGAACACCAAGACTCTTGACCTGTGTGCTGGCTGCCAGCCCAGATGTATCTCAGGCTCAGAAGCTGCATCTACAACATACAGGGCTGCTTGTACAGCACTCCCAAGGGCCCTCTGAAGGTCACGTTCTTTGATCCACCACACAGACTAACCCCTGCAGGGCCCCCTGAGAAGTCTGAAGCTCACTCATGCTGCTATGCTAGACTGTTTATCTGTACACAAACCAGACCTCAGGGTGCCATCACATGTGATCTGGAGGACACTCAACCCAGAGTGACTCTGTCCAGTCAGTGTCTCCAATCTGCCAACACAGATGTCCTCCTAAACCCTCCCTGAGGTGTCCATCAGACCGTGGGCTGAGCCTCAATCTTTCCACACATCTTTATATGGACCAGTGGGTGGAAGGGACTCATCCCCCATGGGAATGAAGATGGGAAGGTGGTATCTTTGGATCAAGAAAGTGTTCAGCACATTTACAGAGTTACAAAACCTCTTGCAGTCCTCTTCCCAAAGGGAGATTGATGAGAAGATGATGCTGAGCTCCTTACTGAGACACACAGCAGAAGAAATGGAGACAATGGTTATAAATTGAAACAATGAAGGTTATGAGTCACTGTAAGGGAGAAAAAAAAGCCAAACACAGTGTAAAGAATTAAACAATAAAATAAATTACCTATAGGGGTGTTGAAATCTCCACCCTCAGAGGTCTGGAAGACCTGGTTGGATAAAGCCCTGAGAAACTGGCTCTGAATTGGGTGTTGACCTTGCTCTGAGCCGGATTTTGGATAAGACACCCCCCCAGAGGAGGTCTCCACCACAGCTGTGTCTACAGTCTGAGATACTTCACCAGCCAGAGTAAACCCAACGATCCCTAACGTGGCATCGTAGCCTAAATCCCTGCAGACTAAAGTGGGAACTCAAACATCAAGATCATGCACATGCTCCTCTGTTAGAAGCTTGCCTTTAGAGCTGTGACTTCAGAGCTCCAACCCTCCCTTTGCTTCTGCCCAGCTTTGAGAGATTGTTCCAGAGGCTGTAGTTGAGTCCTGGTATAATAACCTGCTCT
>NW_008624832.1:0-2703 GCF_000691845.1 Merops nubicus | reverse complement strand
CGCATCCCCCCGTGGTGCCAGCCGAGCCGACGGGGGCTCGAAGCATCTCCCCCGTGACTGCAGGACGCGGGGCTCCAGGCACCGCATGAGCTGGGGCAGGGAGGGAGGGCGAGCGGTCTCGAGGGTGGTGTCACCCCGCGACGGCGAGTTCGGGGGGCGCGGAGGACGTCGGTTTAGGCTGGTTTTTCAAGTAACTAACTTGCTTGTAACGCGGCGCAGAAATGCCGGGTTTAGGATAAGTAAATATTTGCAGGCTGATGTTGAAAAAAAACTTTAAAGGAAACGAACAGAGTTACATTAAATACACAAGTGACAATCTTTTCATTCTGCCTTTTTAAAGCTTGCCCCTGATAATTTGCAGATTTAACTGAATACATTTAGTTTGTGATTCTGTAAACTAAGGACAAGGTTAAGGGCACGCTGTAAATATAAATATTTAGAACATAAAACTGAAGAGCTGATGGTTTTTGTTCCACTTGCTAAGTATCGTGCAGATGTGCTGTTGATGAAAAGTTTCATGTGTTGATGCAAGCTGTGTTTTTAAATATAAAACTTTTTATTCCCTCCCAGTTTACACTCGTAAGTGTGTTTAAGTGAACTTTCTCTCTCGATGAGAACAGTTGCAGAAAAATTTGAGTTATTAATGTAAATTCTAATTGAATGTGCTATTTCTCCTTTCCCCAGTGTCTCAGTTTAAAATGGTGAATTACTCTTATGATGAAGACCTTGAGGAACTGTGTCCAGTCTGTGGAGATAAAGTGTCTGGGTACCATTATGGACTTCTCACTTGTGAAAGCTGCAAGGTTCTGTACTAACTCATTCATACATAGACTAGCACAGCAAAAAAAAAAAAAAAAAAAAAAAACCAAACAAAAAAAAAAAAACACCCACAAATATATATATAAGTAGAAAAATATATGATTAAAGAAAACAGACATGTAAACATTTGGCTTATTTCTGATATGTTTGTTACAGGCACATAACAATTTAGCCACCAAAAAACTTTAGGATTTAGAAGTCTCTTGGGGAGATCTTGTCTGCAGAAATGGAAGCAACTTGGTTTAGTTTGCATTGTAGTTTTGTTATTGTTTTTAAGTTTTTTGCTCCTGTGAAGTGATGTAGTTCTAGAACAGCTTTCATTCCAAACTGTCCTAAATATTGATTTTAGTTGATTTATATACATTTGGAGTATTTCTGTTCCTGGAGGATAAAGTAGGAAAAGTGTCTTCAGTACAGATCAGCTTTGCGAAATCTAATCCAGCTTTCTTAAGATTTTTTTTTTCTTCAACATTATGACAGAAATATTTGTGACTATAATGACCATGCACTTTTTTCATACAAACTATAACTGTCAGAGCTCATTTGACACACAAAGTAACTCATGTATGATTTGTTTCAGATCATTCCCTAATTTTGAGAATAAAATATTTGCAAATGCAACTTCTTGTATTGGAAGATAAATGTATCTGCATGGCTTTATTATGCTAAAGGGTTTGGATACTTACAAATTTATGACATGTCAAATTTGTCATCTAATTTATTTTTTTTTAAGTTCTTTATGGTTGCTTAAGTAATGCACTGTAAAGGAAACTCCTTTGCCCAAACAATGCAATTTAAAATATTTAGTTGCATGGAAAAATTAACTTAGCACATTATATTTTCATTTTAAAATAATCAATGAGGAAGGAACAACAAGCACTTATTATGCCTGTAGCATGCACCACTGGGATGTAGAGTAGCCAGAGGTACTCTGTATTTCTGTTATCCTTGTAACAGCATGCTTATTTATTTCATGTAAATCTACTTCAACAGGAAAACTTTAGTGATTTTGCAGTGATTAAAGAATACAAGGGGAACTGGTCAGCCTCACTATTTCTGCTGCCACTATTAGGGGCATAGGAGAGTACAGCGAGTCTTACCAAGCTTTGACATAAGTCTATAAAACTAACACAAAAAATACCCCCTCTGGAATTTGGTGGTTCTTTCCTGGGTACATCTCACTAATTTAAAATAAACCATGTGATTTCATAAGTGCTTGTGTGATTTCTGAAAAATATATTAGAAAGATTTCCATAAAATAAGATGTTGAAAGATCCTGTTCAAGCAAAACAAGCTAATTTTTGTTTTTTTTTTTTTAATCTATCCTACAGGGATTCTTTAAGCGCACAGTCCAGAATAACAAAAGGTACACATGTATAGAAAATCAGAATTGCCAGATTGACAAAACACAGAGAAAACGATGTCCTTACTGCCGATTTCAAAAATGTCTAAGTGTTGGAATGAAATTGGAAGGTAAGAGCTATAGTCTTGATGATATTGCCAACTATACTACAGATTACTTTTGAAAACTATAGGATTACATATCTTATTACATGCAATTTTATTTTTTTAAAATGCTACGTATTTATCATGCTTTTGAAATTATAGTAAAAGGTGACTTTGTATGCTCAGTGAAAGTGGTGCGTTATAAAAAAATCTGAGTAAGTGTAAAACATTAACAAGTAGCCATTTTTTTCCATATATGTATATAATTTGATATTTCAGTACTTTAGAGTTTGTGAAGCTTTTAAAGGAGAATTTATATTAAACAAAATATGTAAGAAGTGTCCAGATTAGACAAAAGAAATTAGTCATTTCTGTGGAAAATGACCTGATTTTCTTTATATTTTATCTAGAGCTGGTTATTTTATATATATATATATA
>NW_008624831.1:0-11222 GCF_000691845.1 Merops nubicus | reverse complement strand
GCGGGCACACCTCGGCACCCGGGGGAGGCCGGGGTGCTCCCGGGGGGAAGTGGGGCCGGCCGGGGGGCCCCCGTGGACTCCTGGGGTACCGTGAGCCTAACGGGGCGCACTTCTGCGCCCTCTGATGCAAGCAAGAGGCAGAGCCAGAAAAAATGCCAAGGAAGAGGCTGGACTTTGGCAGGAGGACTCTGCACACCCTCAGGGCAACCCCCAGCATCTCGGGAGCTGGCCAGGCTGGGCTGTCCTGGCAGGAGCCACCAAGAGCCAACGGTGCTCTTCTGGCCCGTATCATCTTGCCCACCCGCCGTGCGCTGGGGAGGAACAGGGGCTATCGCTCCAGTTGTTTTCTTTAAAGGAGTTTAAGTTAGACTGGCACCACAACGGAGCCATTTTACATCAGAGCCCTTCCTCCTCCCCTATCTCACCCTCTTCCTCTTGCACACCAAAGCAAACAGAATTCATTATCTCATCTCGGCATTGCAGCTTTTTAAGTTCAATGTCAATAGCTAGTTAGGAAAGGGCAGGCAGGTCAGGGATTAGGACTCCAAACTGTCCTTGACGTTTCTCTGTAGGATGATCTGCTGTTTGCATCAGCCAACTAAAAAAAATTCCTTCTTCTCTATCCTGGGAATGATCAGGATGGGAAAATGTCAGTTTAGGGGCTGACAGAGCTCTGATAAGAATGATATAGAAATGGCAGAGGGTGAGAGAGAAAGAGAGGGACAGAGACACAGACACTGTCATTCTAAGTTCAAAATTTCAGTTTTAAGTACATTTGCTAGCACGTGTTCTGTTTTCTTGCAGTGTTTCAGTTTGTAGGCTTTTTTCGAGCAGTTTCATTTTAAGAAAATCTGAATCTATTTTTATTTGATTTGATTTTACAAGTTCTGGAAAGGTCATTCTGCCTGGCCTGGAAGCTGCAAATACATTCACTCCCACAGAATTACTTAGCAGTATGAAAATAGTTTCCACTTTCAAAAGTATCTATACATTCTCTGGAGTTACCAACTTGTGCTGAATTCTCAGACTTAGCAGAATGGAAACAAAACATTTAGATGAAAATATTTTTGAAGTGTGAGGAACTCTGAACACAAACTAAATACCTACATTATAAAAAATTACTGTGCTAGTAAATTAGTAAGTGTCCATGCTCTTATTAGAAATGTGGTAAATTTTGTAACAAAACTTATGGTATTTATTATTCATACTGGTTTCAGTGTTTCATCCAAATAATCTCGTCTACCCTCAGAGAGTCTCTTTTTATGTAAGGTAGTTTTTTTATTAATATGTTCTTTTCATAAAGATATTCCATTAAGATTTCTCAGCCATGTAGTTGTTTTGCTTATCAAGGACCTGATTGTTTTCAAAGCCATGGGAGACATTCATGTTCTAAACTGGAGAATGGATTATGCTGTTGGGCAAGGAGGACCATGAGTTTCTGTAGAACAGTCTTATTTCTTAATTTTTACTGCACCTTTCTACACTGTTTTGCAGTTACTTGCTGGACAGCCTGAAGGAAAGGCAGAATAAAATTCCCTTAATTTAATTTCTTTTTATAACCTAGTAAAGTGGCAAACGTCATCAAATTGTGTTTTCTGGGCTGTGGCAGTTTCTTCAGCGGTGGTACAGAAAGGCTGCGTTTCACTGGGGTTCAGCTTTTCTATTTATAGGTAACATCCCAATGAAGGGAACTTTAAGTAACAAACTATTCGTTACTTCTCAGAGTTAGTTTTCCTTGTAGCCACTGGCTGAGCTTTTTCCTGTATTTCAGAATCACAGGCATAAAAAGCATGATCCCAGTTGCAGCAGAAATAATCTGTATGAAGTATCTGAGTGCCCAAAGTGATAGTGCTTTTCACAGTAAAGTAAAAAAACTATTTAAAATTTTAAGCCTACATCTCTTATGCTGGCATAAAACGTCGCTCAGTTGTAGCCTCCTCAGCCACTGTCCAAATATCTGGTCAGGCGTTTCCAGAGTTTGATGCATTTACCAGAAACCAGCCTGTTTTAGTTTGAGCATTGTCTCTTCAGCTCCTGAATTTATTCTCTGCCCAGTATGGAAATAACACAGCGTGTTCCTCATTGTCCCCTCTCTTTTTAGTAGTCCTTCTGTATCAATACCAAGACATCGTTTCCCTTGGAGAAACTAAGTTGTCAAAATAAAATCTTAAAATTTTCAGTTTTTCCAGATAGTAGTAGCTATTTTTTGAAAATAGTCACTTCCTGTGAGAGTAATTAAACTACCAAGGTGTTTGGTCCTGTAGGGCCTGATACTGCACTGTGTAATTTTCTATAAAACTAGTGAATAAAATAAAAAATCAAGATACTACTCCTTATAACTGTTTTGTGAGCACTTTGTAAATCAATTAATTACTTCATGGTTAATATCCTAATTTGGATTTAACGGTGACCACAGTCAGATTTCTCTGCGAGTGTCCCGATCTCCCGCCGTCGCAGTGGGGAGAGGAGTGAGTGGCAGGTTCTGGCCCGTGTCAGTGTCCCCGTGTCCCCACGTTCTGCTCTCCCGGGCTGATGTGACACCGGTTCAGTCTGTGACGTGGTGCCCGCTGCCCCGCTGGCTTCGGACAACCAAGCTTCAGCCGCAGCAACGTCAGCCCAGAGAATCGGGGAGGGTCAGGCCTTGGCAGCTGGCCTGCTGTGTGAGGAAGGTGAGTGATCTCATGCCCACGTCCTCCTCTGTCGGTTTATTTTCTTCAGACCTTTCATTTTACCTGGAAAGGCTCAACTTCAAAGTTGTTTCTTTGGCAAGCAGTAGATTCGGGGTTTTATGGTGGCTAAATTTCCCGGAGGAAAGGAAAGTGATGACCCAGGCCCCAAGTGTTCTGACCCCTGTTTATCTTGAGAAGAAATGCCCAGTACAATTCATAACCGACTCCATTTGTGTAAACTCTTGCTAAGATAATACTGAACTAAGTCCTTCTGGCAATATCTCATCTTTTCTTATCTTCTGTGGTGGGGGTTTTTGGCTTTCGCACACGGCCGGTGTCATCTGCACTGTGTTTCCCACCTTATCCCAAAGTCACAAGCTTTGGACAGAGTGAAGCCTGTGCCCCCAGAGTTAAATGTGGCACGTTTAGGGTGGCCTTTTGTGCCAACTCCTCCAGCTCCATGGGCTGATATTTGTATAGCGTGACTACCTTCACTCTTCTCTGGAAGCAACTCCTCTGCTCATGGTGTCTAACCTACACAGTCCCTCAGCAGCTCCCCCGTACAGCCCTCTGAATGGGGACGATTAGTACCTGTATGAATCAGTTATGATGTTTGTTACCTTAAATACCTGTATCCTAACAGAAATTTTGAGATACTGTCAAGAAAGGAACATACTGAACTGTAGTTCCTCTACATTATTAGTTTATCAGAGAAATAAATGCAATGGGAACCAAGCTCCGTTCGTAGATGTTATCAAAATAATTTAGATCATGCATTCAAACTTCTACAGAACTTCCAAGTTTCATATTACCTGAGGGCCTTATGATATCCTCTAGCAGGTTTGAAGCAAAATCCAATTTGCTTATTGAATATTTGTCTTCTTAGTCCTAAACACAGTCAGTGGGGTCTCAGTTTTTAAGCTGGAACTGGGAGCAAAAAATGGCAATAGCTGAATGAAGGAGTTGTGAAATATATTTATTTGTAATGCATTATTTTATTCTACAAGATACAGATATTTATGTTCATTTTTAGCATTTGAAAGCATCTGATTACATTCAAATTAAATGCAGTGATCTCCAAACTGATTCTTTCACAAAGAACCATGGTCAGCCCAGAAAACTCTTTTTTTCCCAAGAAAGTCCAGCACATTTGGATCATGTTCTTGGTCTTACTAAGCTTCTTCTAGGTAGACATTGAGACCCCACACTGCAGCCAGCTGTTGGGTGGTTCCTGCTCAGGTGGAGAATGCCTGGATCGTGCAGAGGCCAGCACAGCGGATTTTGCGCTTGCTTTGTCCTGTCCCAGATATATATCTGATTCTTGCCTGCCAAAAAGAGCCTTGAGGTCATTGTCAGTCTGTAAATATTTCTCTGCACTGCCCAGAAATAATCAAGATTATGTATAGCCTTTCTTCAGCTGTGCTTCTTATCAGTCAGGTAGCTCCAGGACTTGGGCTAACATTTTCTGGTAATGTTTGCACTTAAGGAATTACTTTTTCTTTACTCTGTTACTGTTGCCTTCCTTAGTCCCCTCTCCTGATTCAAGAGTATAAGTATTTAAACTGGTGACAGTGGTGGGTTCCATAGTTAGTGGAGCACGTGTGGTTCTGGTACATAATAATTTCAGATTGCTCCTAGTTTTTATTTTTGCATCTGCTGTGTACAGCAGTAGGATCGTTGGTTCAGGAGGATCATTATTTTCATCATTCAGAGAATTGTCTCAGCTGTGGTCAGTCACACCTTCATCTCCCTGCCTTCATACTGTGTTGCAAAGATTTTCAAGTATTAATTTACAGTCTGTGTCTGTCATTTACATCTTCTAGTAGTAATGAACTTGACTTACATGGCAACATCAAAAGTAAAAATCTAAATGGGTTGCTTAAGCTACACATGGCGTTGTTGAAACCTGTGAGCTGTGGTGCTTTCTGCTCAGTCATAGTTTTGCATGAACTGGTGGAGCAGCATATGGACTTAAATGGTATTTGATTAAAGCCAGTGGCCTTCAGGCAGATTATTGGCAGTGCCAGATATTTTAGGATGCTCAGAGCCAGGGACTAGTCCTCTAATGCAATCTGATTGTTTCATATCAACACACTGCAGAATTCACAAGGGTGTCTCTGAAAGGTGTTGTTGCTGCAGGCTGCCCACATGCAGTTGGTCCCACTGTTGCTGGCACTGGGCAGCTCCGGAAAAGGAGGGGCTGTCAGCGTGACTGCAATGGCACCACAGTCCTTGTTACAGGTGCCTCCCAGAAGCACAGGCTGGCCCAGGAGAAGGAGGAGCCCTCCGGTGAGTGTGTGGGTGCCTGGGGAGCCCTGTGCAGGGCTGTGCTACTGCCACAGAGGGGAGAGCGGGCTGAGCGCATGCCCAGCGGGGGGCTGGCTGGGACTGCGCCCTCAGCCCCGCAGGATTCCAGCTCATAGCTGCCACCTCCAGGGGTGGTTCCTGCCTGTGGTGCAGAGGAGGTCTTTTTGAGGGACCTCAGGTGAGGAGAAGCTGGAACTCCTGTTCCACCACTTGTACCACCAGGCTGTTTGGGTGAGCATCACTCCTCCCACTTCCTGTCAGAAACAGCTCAGAAGAGCTTGCCCAGGGCCACGTGGCAGGTCAGTGGCAGGATCAGAGCACTTGTCTGCGCACTCTCGTGACAAGCCTGTGACATCCCCTCAGGTCACACTGTCCTGTGGCTGCACGTGTGTGCCCTTTTGTACACAGCTGTTGACCCTCCCCAGCTCGCACTGGCGTCTCCATTAAATTAAAGCAAATCTCCCAATGAAAGAAGCCCAGCTTGCCAACGCAAACCACTTTCTCTTGGGGGAGTTTCTACTCTTGGGCTTCTCACAGGACAAGGTGCACCCTTCTGCACTGTTCCTTGCCACAGACAGCTCATTTAGGATTGTTGTAGCCTTCTGTGTAAGATGCCCATTGTTGCAGGGCACCTCTTCCCTGACATCTCTTTGTTCTTGTTTGTACTGTTCTTGTTTGTACTCAACAAGAACAGAGTTTTATAGAGCTTTAGGCTGCGGTATCCCCGAGTACAGCTGGATCCCCAGCCAGGAAGAAATGATCAGGCTGCCCTTTAGTTTATGTCTCCTCTTATGAAGCTGTAATGAATGTGTCTGCTTCAAAATTGCATTTTTACCCAAACACGAGCGCACACACTGGAAGCGATTCGGAGGAGGCTCAGATGGGTGCAGGAACAGCCATTCCTATAGTCTTGAACAAAGCCTTTTTAAAGCCTTGGTGCTAGCCACGGTGTGTGCCCTGTGACCAGAGCTTCAACAGCTCCGAGGTGGTGGAAGCAGACAGGCTCCCTGACCCAGCCTGGGCAGTAGCTCAGCGTAGGAGGGAAAATACCTGCTAAAGCCTTCAAAAAAGATGGAATGAAAAGGAATGCTGACATCAGCCTGAAGTTTTAAGAGAGGTTTTACAGGGATGGAAAACCTATGCTGCACCTTGGCTGCTTCTGTTTTCAAACTAAATATAAATATTGTCTTTCAATAGATTTTTTTTTTCTTGGTCTGTTTACACCTTCCTGGTTTTATAGTCTTTAAACGGTTACAGGACCTACATCAGAAATTATGTTTAATATTTAATCAGGTTGATTTTCAATCTGACCTTTTAAAGTTTTTTAATGTATGCTAGATTACCTGGTAAACACCCCTGAAGAAAGAGGGATTGTATTTTATATGATCTATCTGCTGGAGATGCTGAGGTGTGTGTGTATGTGCACACACACATACATACAGTGCAGCATTAGAGTGATCCACATGCCACAGGTTTCTGTTAAATAACATCAGCTGGCTGCATGCTCTCACACAGGCATTTTAGATGTTTTGTTTTGCTAAGGGAACATGTTGTGTAAAAGCAGAAAGTGAATCAAAGAATAACTTAGGCTGGAAGAGACCTCTGGAGATCATCCAGGCTAAGCCTCTGCTCAAAACAGTTACAAATAGATCAAGTTGCTCAAGGACTTGTCGAGTTTCTGCTCAGTGCAAACCACCACTACCCCCCCACCCCACATCTCTCTCTGGTTATATGTTGTCCAACATGGACAATAGCAAGAAACTTTATCTGCTGATAGGAAATGCTAAGTAAAATACCTTTACTATCACCTCAAATGCATCACAGCTCTGCCTGGAGGAAGCTAATTAAATAGCTATAAATAAGCATAAGATAGATGAAATATTACTGCACACATCCATATTAATTGGAGAAATAACTACATGTGACCATATAGTGAAAATAATGAAATACAGGTAACAGTGAAACGAGGTCAGATGTGAGTGGTTCCAGCTCTGTGGAAAGTGCCTCTCTGTCTTTAAACAAATCCAAAGAAACGTGGAAGACCTTGTGCATCCATCTACTTCCTGCAGCTGCTTGAATGCCTTGTATCCCTTACTCACAGTGGAGTAAAACTGAACTATGTGATTGAGACTGTAATTAACACCACACAGTTCCACTTAGTCTCCTTAGTCCACATTCTCAGTCCCGCTCAGATGGAGCAGGGTCTACCTGGACTCTGTAATTTTAATCAAGCAGTATCTGTTTTGAGATATTGATGCATTAACATCATCATAATTCAGCTAGTCAATGGCAGATGAGGATTTTTCAGGGTCTGTGCCCCCCTTCTGTGGCTGGTTTCCATTCCAGTTCCCCAGCCCAGTTCACTCACTGGCCCTCTGTGGCTCTTTGCGAGTGGGGTGACAGGTCAGCAAGTTCCCACACACGAGGGACAGGGTCTCCAAAGTGGTGGGAGAAAAGACCTTTTCACCATCCTTCTGCTTGAGAGCAGGTAACAGTGACTGATTAATCTCTCCTGAATCTCTGAGGAAGCTCCTTTGAAGACAACAACAGCTGCTGAGTTGTGTCTGGATCCCTGTGGCTGTATGAGCCTGTACAGCTCCCACATCACACACCGAGGCTGACTTTTGGCATTGCCACTTCCAGACACCCTGCCCACACCAGCAGTTCCCGTTCCCAGGCTGTGATTTGCCATCTCTCCAGTTGTGCTGATACAACTGTTCCTGCAGCCGCGTTGTAAACCGCAAGTGAGATGACCAAGGTTTAAAAAATCCCAGCCAATCAAAGCCTTCCCTTCCGTCTCCAAAAATAAAGGAGTGCATGGAAACGTCCGGACCTTCTTAAGTGAGCTTTATCATCAGAGAAAATGGAATTACATCTTAATAGTGGTTATGGGTTTGGGAAGAAGTTATGCTGAAGTCATGGCCTTGAAATGTAATTAATGGTTATCTAGAACCCCCTAATTTCCTCTTTAAACTTGGCAAATCCATATTATTGGATCTGTGTGATCTACTGCTTTGTAAACATGAATCAAGCACATTAATTTTATTCTAAGTTAGGAGAAAAAAAATAAGCCTTTGAAAATACCCAGTGGTTTTGGGGAAAGTACCCAATGATTGCCACAGAGCACATTCCTGGAGGGGGTAAAATATGAGCCGAAATGGAACAATCCTCCAGAACTCAGCAGTGTCCTTCAGCTAATATGTGTCATCAGCATTGGATTTAACTTATTGTTAACTTAGAGGTTAATATCTTCTTTCTTAAGGATTCCTGAAAGTGTCGTGGTATTGTTTCTTTTTCTTCTGTGAAGAACCTAGACTCTTAAGCCAAGTTCCCTGTTGGTTATATCTACTGAAATCAAAGGTACACTTCTCCTCAATTTTCTCAGTCTTCTCATCTCCCTTTTCCTTTCAAACCTGATCTTGGACTCACCTATTTCCCTCAAAACCTGATACTCTGGCTTCCCCCAGAAGCCTCGCAGGGCCTGCCCAGCTGCAGGCAGGGCCTCCGTGGGCAGGGTGGAAAGGTTCCTGGGGCAGGCTCTGGGGCATAGAAAGCCATTAAAAGTCATTGGAATTAAATGATTTCTTGCAATCTTTTAGGCATGATATATTACATTTTGCTTTTCTCAGGACTTTTCTGTGTAACGGTGTCCAAGAGCAGTCCAGCACTGTCTGTCTCTGAGCCAACTCGATGAAGTTTTTAGACCTGAGGTTTTATGTCATCCAACTAAAAAGTCATACTGGGAGCAATCTGCAATTTAAGACTTAAAAGTTTTGACTCTCCAGTGTCCTCTCATCAAGTTGTTATTCCTCAGTCATTGCATGAAGAGTTCTTTCTACTGTGCATGTATACACAGATCTATTAATTTTTCATTTTAGAGGACTTTCATAGTCATATCATAGGCCCCTGTGCAGACAAACGTGTAGTTCTAGATATAGACTTTTATGTTCAGTGGGTTTATTATTTTTTCTGCTATAGTATGCAAACCATGGCTGACAACCTTTTGGTAGATTAGGGATGAAAATTTTTACTCTGAATAAAAATGAACAGCATGTTAGCCAGGAGCAGTGGTTGGGTGACATGAGACGAATGCAACAGTAAGTGATGAAGGAAAAAAAAATTTCTGTATCTATAAGCAACAAACAAGTAAAATAGGAAATATTTGTAATAAGCAATGTAAAGTAAATGTAATACATGACTATCTCAAGTTTAGTCTATGATTTTTGACCGTAAATGAAAGCTTTTGCAGGAAATTTGTACAAAAGAAACTTTCTTGAAAAAAAAAAAAAAGTGTCTTTGGACTTTAAAAAGCAAAACAGACCAAAGTAAAACAAACCAAAATCCAACCACCCAGTGACTGAAAGACAGTAGAAAACAATCTCTGATGGCTAAGCAGCTCCAGACTCCATGCCATGTGGGTCAGAACTAACATCTCTGGCTAACTATCAAAAGTTTTGACACATTTTTGCCCTTTCTGTTTTGGCACCTGTTCCACATCTTTGATGGGCTTGCAGGAGCAGAAAACACGTGTTTTCCAGGACATGGAATCCAAGGTTAAAAGAGCAGTGCCTGTGCTGCAGCCAGATGTGCCCAGCTCCCGGGCGCGGGCGGCGCAGTGGCAGCGTGGGCTGGCAGGGGAGCGCGGTGCTGGGCACTGCTCCCCGTGCTGCAGCCTGGTCACGTTCCACCCTTTCCACCTGTTCTCCTGCATCCTCCATCCGCACAAGGGTCTTCCACGAGGAAGGGTGCTTGGCTTTTTGTCTCTGACCTTCCTCCTGGCATCCTCGTGTTTCTTTCTGCTCCACGTGCATTTCCAAGCCCAGAAGCAAAGTGAAGCTTTTCTGCACTTCAGACCTGGGGCTATCTGAGGTTTTACAAGGTGCTTGTCCCTCTGCGCTGCGCCGATGAAGTGGGGGCACCTATCAAGTGCAGATGTAGTCTGCTGCAGAACAGTAGTCAAATAAAAGTCTCCTGGGATGCTGTCCAAGATCCCTATTACACTCTTTTTTCTCTGGGACTATTCCAGCCTTGGGAGGGAAGTAGCAATGATCTTTGAGGTGCTATCTAGTGAAAGCTCCATCAAAAGAAGGAGAGACATAATGGTGCTGGGAAAGAGAGCGGGAACTTCAAGCACTTCATTAAATGTCAGTGAGTAACATATCATCCGGGTGTAGTCTTTGGAGAAAAATGAAATAATCTGCAAACAGCTTGGATAAAGGGTAAAATGTTAAAAATACACTGTTAATGTGATAAAATAAGACTGGATCCTGCAGGCCATGGCATGCCGTGGCTTCCAGGAACCACAGCCCTGAAGAAGTACAAAAGGCCTTTAGTTTGAGGTAATGAGGTGCATCTAATTATATTTAAGAAAGAACAGCAAGAACGACTTAGAAGTACACTACCCACCCTTTTCTTTCCACCAGGGCCAGGCAGAATCCCAGTCCTGAGACACCGTTATTTTATAAAGGGTGAGGATTTCAGAGAACATTACAGAAAACAAGGTTATTTTCCCATAACTGTGGAAAAAAAAAATGGCAAAGACTTTCTTGTCTGTTCTCTTCTTCCTCTCAATAACTCCCATTAGGGGAAGGAAAAAAAAAAAAAAACAAAACACAACAAAAAACAACCAGGCCAAAATAAGCCTGGCCGTCATGAGAAATGAAGGCTGTCAGAGTGACATCTGACACCGTCGGGCCACAGCTGAAGAACAAGGGAAAAGTTTTCGGACGACTGTCACTGACCCATAGTCCCTCGCTCCTAACCTTGCTCTCCAACATATGTTTCTCATTTCCTTGCTTATAGCTGGTCCAAGCTAATGATATGTGTTTTGGCAGCCATCCCGTGCTTGGCATAGTGCCTGCCTTGTTCTCATTGTCTCCGCTACTTACAGAAACCCCTTTCTCCGTCTTTCTCTCCCTCAGAAAATCAGCTTTGTACAACTCCAAGTATGCAAAGCGGCTCTTGCTGCCAGAGCTACCATCTCCGAGTCTCCTCCACCCTGCGTCCCCCATCCCTGCCACCACCGGCCAGAGATGCGGGGAGGCTGCTGACGAGGAGCGGGGCTTGAGCGAGGGTGGAAACAGTGGAAAATCAAACATATTGGCCCATTAGAGCCTTGCTAAAAATACGGCGAGCGGAGCTATTTCGAGGGACGGTGGCATGGGAAAGCTCTGCCTGGAATCCGGGGTCCCTGCGAGCAGACAGGGCGCTCCGGCAGACGTGGGAAGGGGAGCTCGCTCCGGGCCC
>NW_008624830.1:0-4532 GCF_000691845.1 Merops nubicus | reverse complement strand
CCGCCGCGCCTGCCGCCTTCGCCTCCTCCCAAGCCGCCTCGCAGGGCCACTGACGGCCCTGAACGTCTTCCGCAGTGGAAAGATTCAGGACGTTTATAGCTACACTAAACGGCTTTTAACACTAGGTACCTGATTTGCTGTTTTCAGAGAAATTCCCGCGGTGCGGTACCTAAGGACTGGTACCGCCAGCCTGGCTGAACCCGAGCAGCAGCAGAAACACTGCTCTTTCTATGGGAGATGCCTGACCTCCCCCTCCGCTCAGTCTCAGCGCCTTAGAAGTACCAATCAGTAGCTTTCCGACCACCCCCATCTCCAGGTAACCCAAACTTCTCTGTTTTGCAGTAAGCAAATCAATAAAAAGATACCTCAAGTAATCCTTCAAGCAAAAACGGTACAGGAGATGACTCATCTTGTGCACAGGCCTGTCACATGTTCCCATTCTTTAACAACCTCTAATTTTATTTATTTTCTCTTAACACCGAGTATTTTCCACAGAGAAGCTGACAAACTCACCTACAGTCTAGTAGTTCAGGAAGTTGTTCCTTCTTGCTATATTCATTAATTACATCTAAGACAATATAATGAAAATTTCCTTTTATTTCACTCAAGAAACAGCAAAACCAGTTGTTTTACTTTGTACTGTCTCTTTTGAAGAGTTAGCTATCTTCACAAAGTATCATAAGCACTGAACTCAACATTCGTTGCACAGTTTAGTATTTGAAACAAGAACTCACTGTAGAAAAAAATCCTGGAGTTTGAACACCTAGGTTCATGAAACTCTTGCTTTTAAATGAATACAGTGCTGCAAATACATAGTAATGACCCAAATACTTCTTGTTCCTCACCCAGTATAGCTAGTGAATATTTGTTGTTAAAATTTCTTGAAGAGGCTGTTTTCTCTGATAGAAGCAGACACCTCTGCTGAAATACTAAAATTTAGCATTATTATAACTGTATTTATACTGTATTCTTTACATCATTAAATAAATTTTTAAAATAATGCTAAAGTCACTTCTAAAATACCTTATCCAAGAACAGCTTGATTTGGAATTCCAGCTAATAAGGAAAGAACACAAATAAGGACATAGCTAAATTATCAGCTGTTCAGCCAGTAGAGCAAACATCACTCCATTGTTCCTCTGTGCAATGTCAGACGACTGCTACAGTAAAGTGGCTGAAGGTAGATCTCCCTCATCCATCCTCACATTAATCTTCTTTTCACATAAAAGGGCATTTCAGAAAGCCTAGTCTATTAATCCTTCCTTAAAATGCAAAATAAATCCGGGGGGACGGGGGGAAGGCAAGTTGAAACAGTGTCAATCTCGAGGGAAGTTCCGATTTCAATCAAAGCTGTGCACAGCATGTTCTGGAGAGAGAAATAAATCAGCTTTTTTTTTTTCTGCAGCCATTTTGGGCATGGGGATTCTCTAGATCTCAAATTCAATCCTCAACATTTGGGCACACGATCTATATACTTACATACCACCAGTTGTTATCTCACATTTTAACAAAGTTAACCTTTGACACTGAGCCATTTGCATAGTTTTTCAACAAATACTTTTTTTTGCCATTTTTTTTTTCCTGTTTAACAAAATATCCTCTTTGACTACAGTGTGTTTCAGGAAACTATGTGTCATATGCTCTGTGTTTTAACATCCTACCTCTCGCTCCCAGAAGCAGCTTTTTAGAGGTACAATTCCATCTATAACTTCACAGCTTTTTCACCAAAGTAGCAGCAAATACTGACTACATTTAATACTGACAACAGAGCAACCTCACCCATTTGTGAAACAGGCTCCTATCAGTTTGTACGAAGGGCTCTAAAGTAGCTAGAGGCTAGCAGCTGCCTACAGACAGGAAAGGTACCAGGAGGTATAGGCTCCATTTTAGTCATAGATCCACTCATGAGCACAGCTTCTGTAATCAACCAGTTCTTCAGGAGTGAACCATAAATTGATCTCTGTCTCAGCACTTTCTACAGAATCACTTCCATGGATGATGTTCCTAGGAAAAGAAAAGGGGGATATAAAAGTAATAGAATCCTCAAATTCAAAGCAAAGCAAGTGCTTTTTTTTTTTTTTTTTTTGAAGTGGTCTCCATTATGGAGAGACAATTTGAGTAACTGCAAAGTAGAAATAGGCAGAGAGTGCAGAGTCCTGGCTGTGCTCACTGTTCTTGCCAATGGGGAAGACCACAACTCAATTTCCATCTTTAGGTTCTAACACTACATGGGCACAGGGAACAGCAGCTCCGTGTGTAAGGTGGAGAAAGATGGAGAACAGTTCCTACACATATCATGAGATAGCACTGGACATTTAGTGTCCTTAGATGATATCACTACTTTCAAAATGTACCTTCCAACTTGAACGCAGAGATCACCACGAATGGTGCCAGGCTTCGAATCGAATGGATTAGTTTCCCCCAACATCACTCTTCCTGTCTTAACCACGTTAAGACCTTCCCACACCTTAAAAAAAAAACCAAACAACATTGAGATTATTAAATCTTAGCAGTATATAAAGTAGTGAGAGTTAGTCACACTTTCCAGGATTATACAAGACTGTCCCTCATGGCACAAATCACCAGCCAAATATTCGTAATAGCAAGACGTCTTTTACCTCCAAATTTTCTGTCAGATTCTTGAAGCATCTGCTGGAGTTCTCCCCTTCCACACAGTACCTCTCCTCAACAAGGATGGGAAGAGGCCAATTTTGAATCTCACTGTGTTAAACAGCCTTATAAAGCTGTCTGCTCACCGAAAATCCAGCCCTCCAGCTCAACTATTTTACAAATACACTTTTAATGAAAAAAAGAGAAAAATCCCTTCTAATAAAGTTAGGTAAGCTTTTCAAAGTTACTACAGCTTAGGAATATGGTAAAAAATATTCCACCATCATATTTTCAGCTTGATAAAATACACCATATTTCATAGTGGGTGTTTTCATGCAACTTCTCTGTCTCAAGGTCCCAGGTTTGGCTCCCCCTTTAACCCCCACTCCCACAATGTACAGACTCAGAGGAAAGAACAATTATGAAAAAAGATTAAAGAAAAAGGAGTTAGCATGAACATTGGAATCTAGGTTTTTCAGTCCTTTTAAAAGTGAACTTATAAAACAACAGGCAACACAATCTCATTGCAGGTGAGACCACTAAACACTATATTTTTCTTAGCTGAGCTTCATTCTCAAGAACTCACCATAGCTACAACGGGTCCAGAGTGCATGTACTGCACCAGACCATCATAGAATGGCCGGTCCTTTAAGTCAATGTAGTGTTCTCTCAGAAGGTCTTCAGAGGCCTGCATTAAAAACCAAGCAACGAAACAAAAAAAGCTTACTCTAAGCACTTAAGAGCATACTGAAATTGCACAGCTTAACCACGGAGCACTATTAATCCTGCAACTTGCATGCACTTGAAAATTCAGCACTTCTGTCATCTTCCTAGAAGTACTTCTGGTCGCTGTGAATTTGAACTGCTTGCTTTAACCACAGCTGAACTTGGAAAAGAATCTTCTGCAAATATAGACAGCTTCTGTGAGCTAGTATTTGTTGAAGATATTCAGAGACACTTACTAGGTACAAGATACACCTAAAAGAATAGTCTCTTCAGACTAAGGACATCATGTTACTAAAATTAGCGTGCTTAACATGTCTAAAGCATTTAACCAGAGCCGGGAATTGGAACTTTTCCAAAAATATCCAAAATATTCAAAGATTTCTCTAAATTTCAGATTTAGTTGTTCTGAAGACTACATTAGTCGTTCTACCATGCCGCCCTATTTTAAGGCTGCAGTTTATGTAAAAAAAAAGAGGCATATGAATTAAGGAAACCTTACATGTATTAGTTTCATGGCCACCAGTTTGAATCCTTTCTGTTCAAACCGCTTGATGATCTCTCCCACCAGCCCCCGCTGGACCCCGTCGGGCTTGATGGCGATGAAGGTGCGCTCGGAGATGGAAGCCATCGTCCTAGTCAGGAAGGGAAAAAAGTCATTGTTCCAGGCAAGTGCAATCACAGCCCTGTCTTGCTTGTATAATCAGTGATTATTATCATTAAAGCAGCTATATTTGAAGGTCACGAACCCCTGGTCCTCACCAATTTGATAAGCAATTGCCATACACGGGTTTCCACAAGAGCTACAAAAGTAAGTTTAAAACAGTAACAGTGAGCCAACTGTGGAAAAAAACAGTGAGTAAATATTAAAATCAGAAAAGCTCGAAGTGGAAAAGAGGGTCACAGACACATCTCTAAGCGCCGCGTGGGAGGCTGCTGCCCACAGTTTGGGGCAAAGCTGGTTGAAGAAATCCACATCACGCCTCATTTCGTCTCTGGATCCGTGCTGTCGGTGGGGTGGTGGGGAGCGCCGCTGCTGCTGCGGGTACCTCTGGAGGTGCCCACACACCCCTGCGGGCGCGGAGAACGCACAACGGCATTTCGGCCCGTTTCGGTATTGCGGAAAAGCGCTGGAACGGGCCGGGCTTCGCGCCGGGGCGCGGGGGGTCGGCGCTTCCCGGGGACCCGGGCCGGAGAAC
>NW_008624829.1:0-1661 GCF_000691845.1 Merops nubicus | reverse complement strand
CTGCGGCAGAGCCTGGGGAGGAGAAGCAGCTTTTATCCGGGGCAGGCAGAGCTCTGCTGCTCCTCGGGATAAGGGATGGAGAGCTGATGAAAAGGGGGAAGGTTTCGATACCTTCTGGCTGCAGAGGGCATCTCCATGCCAGGCCTGGGCTGAAGCTGGCCCCCGTGATAAGAGGGGAGCAGGAGCCGGGGTGGGGGCTGATTTGGGCAGATCAGGGGCTCGCAGCCAGCAGCACTCAGCCTGCCCTGCCCCGGGGCTGTCGAGAACCAGGGTAAGGCATGCCTGATCCGGTGAGGAAGCAAGGAATTAAGAGTGTATTGTCTTGAGCATTAATGTTAATGCAATCTTCATAATTATTCAGTCAACAGCGATATTTTACGGAGGGATAATTTGCGGTGCTCATAAATAACTGTGGTTAGGCTGCAAATTCAGCGTATCAAAACGTGCCTGGCGTGCTGGGGTTGATCTGGTTTGCATAACCAGGTCATAAATTTCAGTGAAAACACCAGGGGGTTTATTCCTCTGTGATGTGCCTGCATAAAGGAGCAGCTGTAGAAACGCCAGCCAGCTCTAGCTCCTGCCAGCCTGTGCTGGGTGCTCCCCAAATTACAGACCCCCCCTTTGCCATCGGGGTGCCTCAGCCCAGGCACAGAGATGATGAAGCCCACGGAGAATTGGTGCACTAAATGGGTCGGGGGGTGTGTTCTCTGCAGGGGAAGGAGCAGTCCTGGTTCTCCCAAATGCCCCCTCCGAAAGCAGCCAGCGCATCCTCTGCAGCCTTTGCAACCTCGCCTCTGGCTCTGAGCTGAAGAGCAGCGTGTGGGAAACGAGGTCAGGGAGATTCCTGTAAAGTGAAATCAGATGCTGAGGAGCTGGCAGAGCAGAGGGGGAGGTAATTCCACCGCAGGGGGAGAAGGAGAGAATCTGTGGAGAGCTGAGGAACCAACTCGTGAGCAAACACTTCATTCTTGTGCAAACAGCTTTTTTAATGGGACCTAACGCAGCCAGGCAGGGGCTGGGGGGTTAAGTGGCCTGACTGGCTGCTGGGGTGCTGCAACCTGCCCAGCAGCCGTGCAGCAGCCTGGCTCCTGCTCTTCTGCAGGCACATCCCCCTCGCCCTGGTGACAGTCACCTGGCACAGCCACCACCAGAGCTCCTGCTCTGGCCTGGGTCAGAGCTACCACCCCTGGCAGCTCTGCTCTGTCCCCTCTGCTTGGGCAAGACCCCTCTCAAGGCATCCTCTGCTTTGGTGAGGCTCCTGTGTCATCTTTCCAGAAGGGATCTTAAGAGGGGAGAATTAGGAAAAACGTTATCATTTAGAGTTTTCTAACTCTGTGTTGTTTCCACATAGCATTTGGATTGTGCAGCAACTTGCTATCGATGGGGCAAGGCAAAATCCATCTGGTCTGGCTGAAGAAAAAATGGTCTGTGGCAGCTCTTGGGGAGGCCCCTGACTCCTTCCAGCCTGGCTGCTCTCAGCAGTGCAGTCACTCACAGCCCAGTGCTGAGGGTGGCCCAGTGTGAGGCTCACTCCAGTCCATAGTAATTTGTGGGACTTGGAGCTTTTAGGGGAGGTTGTGGCCATGGCTTCCCAGTTCCTGGCACTGGTGTGTGAACTTGTCCCCCTCCTAAGCAGGGCCAGGCAGACAAGCCCTCAGTGT
>NW_008624828.1:0-2114 GCF_000691845.1 Merops nubicus | reverse complement strand
GGGCCGTGACGCACCCCCCCATGCAGCCCCTGGCCCCCGGCACGGCTCCGCTCCCGCGCCTCACTCCGGCACCCACAAAATGCCGGCGCTGCTTCCCACGCCGAGCGAGGGGAATAAACTTTCGAGCGCTCTGATCCACAGCTCGTCGCCGGCAGCTTCCCCTTGAGGGCTTAATGTAGTTATTTCTACCCCTGATGCCTATAATTAAATGAACATTTCCTTATGGCACTGAAGAGGCCAAGGAAAAATTGACTACAGGGAATTTTCATCCATCCTGATTCATACTCCCTCATCTCAGGCGTGTTCGCACAATGCTAACAAGGAATCTTCTAAGCAAGCAGAAGGGGGAAAAAAAACCACCTTAAATAGCCCACATGCAGACAAACACCTGGGGATACCACGAAAGGGAAGAGACCAATTCCCTCCCATCTTCCCCTTATCATAACCACATCATTTTCCTACTCGCAAAAGCAAAGGGGCTCAGATACCCTAGAGCCTGGAGAGATGTTTCCAGGCTCTGTCAGCAGACCTATGCTGCCCAGCAGTCTGAGGAGCCGCACATCCTTTTCAGCTTGTCCTCCTGTCAGCCCTGCGGAGGCTCCTGATCCTGGGAAGCACTCAGTTCCTCCAGCTCTCTCACAGGTTTTAACTATTCCTGTCCTGCAAGACTGGAGGAGCAGGGCCAGAGTATACTGAATTATTCCACACTGGAACAGATCCTAAACCACTAGGCAAAGCTACTAACCAAAACAGTGCTTGATGTATAAATTCCCAGCAGCCTACATCTCAGTTTCTGACCTCTCATCTAGGTAGGAGTCCCAGGTGTCTGCAGATATCTGGTCAACAGAGGTCCAACCTCCCAGAGCTGCCATGACCCACCAGGATTACCAGTTTCACCAGATTAGGAACCAAGCTGTCCCTTGGAACTGCTGCTCACCTCCCACCTCTACACCTATCCCAGCCAGGACAGCCGAGGGGAAAGCCCAGGACCAAATCCTCCATATCATCACCAGCTGAACAGCAATGCTAAAGTTTCCAGCAGCCTCGGCAGAATAGGAAACACACCTTTCTCTGCGCACAGCAGTATCAGCTGTAGTCCTTTTGGCCACTAGATTTTAAAACCACCTCAAGGTCCATCTCCTTCCTCTGCACAGTAAATGTAGCTTTCAGGCAACGGGGTGGGACCAGTCCTCGCTGGCAGATGAGCACGGTGGGAATACAGCAGTTCCCCTCCATGCACCTTGCGCTCCTCTGTGGAGGAGGCAGAGGTGTGGCTGAATTTGAGGACATGGGTCTCCTGCTGAGACATGGCTGAAGGACTTTACCAGCGTGCCTGAGGCTTTCCCCAGTGTGGACTACCTGCCTGGAGAAAGCCACAAAACTGGCTCCCTGCTCAGCTCTGGAAAGGCTTCTTGCTTCCATGCCACAGAGCACTGGCACAAAACCCCAACAGGTTTTTCTGATCCATTTCGCTCCTCAAACTCACTATTGTTTGCAAACCTAAAAGGCTTTAACCCTTCTCTTTAGGGAGCACCAGACGACAGGAGCAAGGCACTGTACATACAGCTCACAAACAGAGCAGCTCCACAGACAACTCGTTTCCCTGTTAATATTTTCAGGGGATTGGGGTAATAATTGAGATGTGTCAGGGGGATGGATGTCGCCGTATCACAGCTCAGTATCACAGCTAAGTCGCTCTGGAAGACAGCGACTGGTTGGGAGATCAGCCCTTCCCTCCCTGCCAGAATGACTCAAGACAAAGACGACTCCACTCTTTAAATGGCCCCGTTCAAAACTCCTGCTCCACAGTAACCAGATTTCTGTACAAAAGGGATGGGGGTAGGGAGGGAGCAGGCAAGCTCAGCCTCACGGTCTTCAGGGGCATCCCTTTGTTGGGAAATTTCCCAGGACTATTTAAAAATAGAAGCAGAGCCTTCCTAACTATTCCGAGTACAATTATTCCTGCACTTAATCGCCTTTCCCTGGCACCGTACCTCTCCTCCAAATTTCGAGAGGAGGCTCTTGGGGAAACGCGGAGCAATTTGCGGTTCCCCTTTCCTTTGTGCCAGTTTCGCGGTAGTTAGCAGAATCACCACGACGCCGGGCGAAGCCGC
>NW_008624827.1:0-2834 GCF_000691845.1 Merops nubicus | reverse complement strand
GGGGCACAGTGTCAAAGGCTTTGCCCATTAAAGCCTGCATTCAGAACAAGACATTGCAGATTTCACGTCTTCTGACACTCTGTTATTTGCTCTAACATGACTATTATTTCTCACTTCTCTTTATCTGGGGGCAAAACTGTACTGTAACAGTAGGTAGATTTATTTTCTAAAACTAATATAAACAGGATTAGAAATGTAAGATAACTACAACTACACAAAAGCTTATTAAGGTTTTCATATTATACACCAAAAAACATGACAACCTCCCCACTCAAAAATACAACCTGTCGGAGGAAAAAAAAAAATGGAACCCCAAACCCACAAATATGAGAGTGATGAATAGCATCAGCTCTAAAACTGTATAAAGGAGGCAACCCTCACAAAATAAGGAGGAAAATCAAGTCCATAGTCAGTAAAGTTACATTGCTACTCCAGATTTCAACACTCGGCATGACGTGTATGGATTTGCAAATCAAAAGACAAAAAAACATTTAGTTTGTCATGCTCAGCATTACAGGTCATTAGATCTCAATCCTGTTTCCTTGTGTTCAACTGCAGTAATTGGTGTTTAATTAATGGAAAATTTTGAGAAAGCAATCCAATTTGGCTTTGGAGTAGCATTTATTGCAAGAACAATGAGAGAGACAGTAGTGACCTCCTCCTCCCCCCGTCAGCAGGATTTCAGCTGGAACAAGTGCAGAATGTCCTATGTTGTGACTCGTTTCAGCCATGCTGAGGACTTCAAAGATGGTAAAATTTAGCAATCCTAAAGTAATTTATTGTAGCACTTCATTATCACCATCGTTAAAAAGCTATCCCAAATTCCTAATGCACGTTTCTGTGGCTCAGCTATCAAACATAAATTATGTTTTTCTCTGACGGATTTAAGTGCTTTCTATTAACCACTATATACTAATAAGTTGTAATCAAGTGAAATCTCAATTTTATTTCACATAAAGTAAACAGATTCAGCTCAGTTCCTCACAGCAAGACACCTTCTGATCTCAGGAACATGTCAGCGGCTCTTTTCTTCATCTGCCCCAATTTTCAACAGTTTATTTGAAAATATGGATTTCATGAACACTATCTCATTTTCATATACAAAGATCTAAGACTTCTCTTTCTTAACTATATTTTTTTTTTTTTACAGATTCAAAGAGTTCATCAGTCCTTTTTCTCCACCAGACCAAACTGTGGGAAAAAAATTTGAAACAAGTTCTATTCTGTTCTAAGAAAAAAAAAAAAAATCAGCATGAGGACAAATGGGGAAAAAAAAATCTGCTAATTCAGTAATGTGATAGCTAATTACAGACACCTCAAGAGGCAGGCAATCAGCAGAAAAAGCCAATGAGGTGTTGTTAAACATCATGCAGAATTAATTCTTGATTGAAGACCATATCTTTCCATGATATATTTTCTACCAACAAAACCTGTGTTGCAGAAGGAACAATACTACAAATAATTTCCAATTTTAGAGCATAGTCCACACCATCATCACAATATTTTTGGGATCTAATTTCATTTGGGAGCGCACCTTTCTTTCCTTGCTACACAGGTAGGTTTTAAGTTAGAGGTCTTAAGTTAGATTATCTGAATACTACCTGTTACGTGTAGGGCTTTTGCATGTGCCCAAGAACCACATGTACACTCTGAGAAAACACAAAACTGAAACTGACTTGGGGAAATTAGTTCAAATGGTGACTATAAATTTGGGAGCTCTAAGGCTGAGGGTAGCAAGCACAGAGGCTAAGGTCCCTATACCCAGTGAGACATATCTACAGATCACAATATTCATAAATGTTGAGTCTTAACACGCAGAAAATAAAATACAGGGACACAGAAGTACAGGCATACATATTACCCTAGCTTATAGGATTCCTTTAAAATAGTTGCTAGTAAAACAGGGTTCTTACTGTGAACAAACAATCATATCTTTAGCCCCTTTTAATTGCATCTTTGCTAATTTAACAACTAGCAATTTCACCCTTGAGCTGGCACAGAAGAGTGTCTGATTGATTCGGAAGCATTTGAAATTGTCTGCTGATCAACACCATTTATTCTTCACTGCTAACAGCTCCCACCTGACTCACTTTTAGGCATGGTTGAGCAAATCTTACTGCGGTTTCAGGTCGGAATTTCTTCATCAGCCAGCACGGCAGTGTGTCAGTGGGTGTTGTGGTTTGAGGCTTGGAATGGGGGCGTGACCTTCCAGCAACTGGGAGGACCCCGGGTGGGGGTGAACCATTGTATTCCCTCCCCTTCCCACACACACTCTGATAAGAGGCAGGGAGTGGGTTCTAATTTCACTCCTGCCTTGGAGCTCAGAGAGGAAAGTTCTCCTTTCACTCCGTGGGACCCTGGAAACATTTCTGAGGGTTTTGTATATTTTATCTTTTGTATTATTCCCCTGATCTTTGTATATATTATTTTCCTTACCTCCCTTTTTCGTTTTCTGTTCCTTGTTGAACAATATACTTCATTTTTTTTAAAAAGTGTCTCTCTCTCTCGGGGGTGGGGGAGAGGCGAGTACATAGTTCTGTTCCGTGTGGGTCCTGCCCTGAACCCCTTTTTACATGGACCCAGGACAGTGGGAAAGCTGGGAACACCATGTTACACACCTGAAATACAAGTTCATATGCACGTATTTTAATATTAGAACCATAATGGGCTACAGTGTCTTTTTTAGTAAAAAAAAGTTTCAGGGATTTTGGTGACAGCACCAAACAACTTATTGTTCAGTGGAAAAACAAACAAACAAAACAATAGCAACATAATAAGATCAAGTAAGAAGCTTGGAAAGTTTAATATGGGAGAAGTATAGGGAAACTGTCAGG
>NW_008624826.1:0-2194 GCF_000691845.1 Merops nubicus | reverse complement strand
GGCCGGGCATCCCTCCCGGGCCCCGCGTCTCCCGCCGCCACAGGCCGGCGTCGGAGGCAGGTAACACTGGGAAACGAGGTGGAGGTGAGGAGGTGGCAGCCTGGCTCTGCGGGATGGCAGGGAAAGGAAGGTTGTGCCTGCCGGGTGATGCTCGCAGCTATTCGACTGTCGCTGAAACAAGCACCACGCACTTAGCTACCTCTTTCTCCGGGAAAATATCAAACTAGAGACCAGCTGAAGAAGGAGGGGAACTACTCGCGGGCAGATAAGCTGGACCTGAACTGGCCTTCTCTTCACCTTTGGCTAGGTTCATAGGAAAGGTCTCTAAGACGGTCAGCAGTCCTGGCTGGCCCTCACCGCACCTATACTTCAACCGCTCATTAAAGCTTCACTTCTTCTCCCTAACATGGGGGAAGGGCCCACTGAAATAAATTCTAAATTACCCTTAAAATAGCGTGGGCTTGGGCCCACGATGCTGAAACGTTCATCTGAAGTGATTGCAGACTCAGTTTTACTTTACCCAGACGAGTACTCCCTTCACTGGGAATCAGGGAACAGTTCTTTTCCATAATTTGAGCCTTTTCTACGTAGTTATCTCTCTCTCTTCCCTGTGCTTTAAATCCTGTCTATGTGCAAAAGAACGAAGGAATTCAACACTTCAAAGCTCACACTTTGGGTGAAAACCACCCTCTTTTTCAATATCCATAGGAATGCATGTATATATGGTTAATTTACTTTTCTTTTTATTACCCAAGACTCTATTTTAATACTTTCATTTAGAAACTGTATTCTGTTTTCAAGTGGGTAGTGACAATATTTCCGGAGATTTAAAATTAAAAGACACGTTTTAAGCCCTTTGTACACACACGCAGAGGCAGACTGGAGGTCTGTTTGATAGTAGCCAAATTCTCTTTTAGGCCAGTTTCTGATGTGAGAGATTTCCAGTTTTAAATTCCTCTGTTTTCCATTCCCTCTACACAAACAACTGCCTATAATGTTTCTTTCTCTCTCTAACTCTAGGACCAAACTTCTGAGCTGTTTAGTAAAAAAGGAACACTTTTTTAATTTTACAGCTTCAGAGAACAGGACTATAGCTATCGGAGTATCAGTCAAATTGATAGAAGATCCTTTTCTTGACGGTATGTGCCCCTGAAATTACCTTGCTCTCTGCCTCTCAGGGAGCTGGAGTGGTGGGGTGGGGAAAGAGGGAAGTAAGGGATTATTCTCTTTCCAGGATCCCTGGAGAAATGCGAATAGGTTGCAGAGGGGAAATGTCCTCTTTGTGTGTTTTTCCTCTCTCTGTCCCTTCACCCAGCTCGAACGCCCGTGTGTGTCTGTCTGTCTGAAACGGATCTGTCTGTCGAAAATGGGCCTGGAACTCCCTCCTGTGTTGGGATTAGGTCTTGGGGGACCTGGGGTGGAGTTACACTGCTTGCCTATTTTCATATTCATTAGAAATGGGAGGTTGCGTAAGGAGCCCTGCTGAGCTTCAAGATATAAGAGCAACTTCGAGTTCCCCTTTTCAAGACAAGACAAATCAAAGGCTTGGAGGCAAAACAGCTCCCTGAGCTCTGAACTTCTTTCCCTCCCTCCCTCCTTCCTTCCCTCCCATCCACTCACCCGCTCTCCCTCCCTCCCCTGCCCACAGTCCAGCCTCTGTCTAGGGAAAAGGCTCTCAAGCAGCCTTAGATGATTATGGATTTTCTGAGCGAGAAGTTTGCCCTGAAGAGCCAGCCGAGCAAGAACAGTGACTTTTACATGGGAGCAGGAGGCACTTTGGAGCACGTTATGGAAACTTTGGACAATGAGTCCTTTTATAGCAAAACGTCAGGCAGCAAATGCGTGCAGGCCTTCAACCCTCTGCAAAGGGCTGAGCATCATGTGAGGCTGGAGAGGACATCACCCTGCCAGGACAACAACGGTAAGTCGCTGTCGCAGGGTTCTTCTCGCTCCCGTGCGTTGCCCTCCCGGAGACGCACAGGGGAGGCCAGGGCTCCTCCTGCCCGGGGGCACCAAGGACGGCTGCCCGGCGCCTTTGGGTGCTGCCGGGCGAGGCACTGTCAGGTAGTAGCAAATGATAATAATGATCATAACAATAATAAAACAGTAGTAGCAGTAATAATACTAATAGCACTAATAGCAGGAAAAGGCCATCTGTTCCAAAGACCCCTCTTCCTTTCAGCGCTGGTCCTGC
>NW_008624825.1:0-2277 GCF_000691845.1 Merops nubicus | reverse complement strand
TGGCTCCTGGCCAGCTCCTCACCCACCGGTACCCTCAGGTCCTCCACAGCCCCGGCCTCCCGCCCTCGCTGCCCTGCAGTCCCAGCAGGAAGAGGAGCTTGGTCCCTGCAGGTGGTCCCATGAGCACCCCCTGGGCAGGGCTGAGGAGGCTGTGCCCATGGGGCAGGAACCAGTGGTGCCCCGGGCCCCCGGGGCAGCAGGGAGGTGGGGATGCCCGGGCTGAGGAACCCCTTCCTCTGCCTCGGTGGGTCGTTGGCCCACTGCCATGCAAAATAGGCAACAGTTTGCCTGCACATATTTTGGGGGAAAACAGTTAATATGATAACAATAGCACTAAATCAGGTGCAGAACTTCAAGTACAAGTCACAGCAAGAAGTTGTTAATACCTTTATTATGGGATAAAATGTATTCATGATATTAAAGACATCACATTTCTGCCCTGGTGTCACATTTTAGATGTAGCGTAGATAAATGATATATCACTGTAAGAGATCTACAAAAACCATTAGTAACCATGACATTTTGACGTCAGATTTTAAAAAATTCCTAAGTAATCTTTTTGATTTATGAAATGGTGTCCAGGTTCATCGAGACTGATCTCAGATTTATCACAGCCTGGTTAGAATTATTAATGATTTTCAATTTGTAAATCCAATGCCAGCATGTCCAAGTGCTCTCAGCAAAATCACAGAGAGCTGACAGGGAGATTTTGCTCAATCCATAGTTTTCAGCTCTTGGGAGGCTTTCCCGGTTAACCCCCGGCGGCCCGGCCCGGGCGGCGCGGCGCTCGCAGCCATTGTTCTGCAGCGGCACAAAGGAGGCGGCCCGGGCAACGCCGCCTCACCGCGCGGCCGTGGCACACATGGCGTCAACGGGGATGAGTGATCTGACTTTTACAGGCTCCTACTGAAGACCCTTAAAGACTTAAATTATAACGAGAAGAAAAGCTGATCTAAGCCAAAACAGGCGGGCTTGGGTAGTTTTTCCTTACAATTCATCACCAGAGCAGATGAAAGGGAGGCAGGGGCAAAGGAAAAAAGCACAGGCACGTCTCCATCCCTCAGCAGCCTTGCAGGGGTATCTCTGGAGGAGAAAGCTCACCCTGGGTAAACAGTTACAGACTGCAGAGCCCAAGCAGAATATTTATCCCCCAGTTTATGTAATAATCATCCCACCACTGCAGGGAGGGAATAGAGGTAGGGTTGGATACTGGACTGTTCTCTGCGTGGCCAGCCGGCTGTTCCCCAGGAGCGGGGCGAGTGGGGTGGGTGCTGCTGTGCCAGCCCCTTCGCAGGTGTCACCGAGGGGACGCTGCGCGTGCCACCCGCCGGCTCCTCCGGGGCCATTTGTTTATTTAAGATGGTTAAAGGAAAACTGCCATGATTCTTCCTTAGGCTGCAGACAGCTAAATTATTCTTTGCTTCAAAAAATTCTCTCTCTAGTGTGTATGGCACTGAATTGTGTCGTGTGTGTAAGGTGCAAAACCAGAGAGGAAGACCATCATTTCCTGTCCAGGAGAGCGTGCGAAGCCCCTCCTGCTGCATCGCCCAGCGGGAGCGGGGACAGGGGGTCCTACCCCTCCTCCGACAGGCAGGAAGCCACAGGCTCTTCCTCCAGGAATCACTGGCATTTGCTAAAAAAGGGCAAAGAAACTTGGGCTGTGGGGATGAGGTGAGCTGTTTTAAATCACTCCTGCTTCTTGAATCCACATCCAGGCAGAGCAGAATATCTATGCAGCTCCGGACTGTTGGTAGGAGCAGGACTTGCTGGTTATACTTCAGCCTCTGAGCAGATTTTAGCTTCATGCTGCAGGGACACCACAAAGGCAACACTGCAAGTAGGGTAAAATTCCAGTAATGCTCCGGGCTGGGGCCGCCTTGGCTGTTGGTACTTCATAGAGCACTTGGGTGACTGGAGAGAGTCAGTGTCTAGTTTTTTTTCTTAAGTACTCCACCTTAATTGGGCAGGTAAAACTCTATAATTAGGGACCTTAACTGGGGAATTTTTCTAATCCATCATATCTGCTCCATTATTCAACTCTATCAAATCCACACATGCAAGGAGAAGCAGGACATTCTTCACAACACTGTCAATATTAACGTCTTTCCAATTACAGAGCATTATAATGGCAATCTAATGAGGAACTGTGACATGCTGGCTGCAACTCCTAACTTTTGATTAAAGCCTCTTTCAAGTTGCTCCCCTTTAATTTATGGCGCAGGGCCTGCCGGGCGCGGGTGAGGCAGGCTGGGTGCAGGGCAGGCCCCAGGGCACGCC
>NW_008624824.1:630-4655 GCF_000691845.1 Merops nubicus | reverse complement strand
AAAAGCTCAGCATGAGCCAACAGTGCAGGAGTGCAGCCCAGAAAGCCAACCGTGCCCTGGGCTGCATCAAAAGAAGTGTGGCCAGCAGGCCAAGGGAGGTGACTCTCCTCTGCTTTTCTCTCATGAGACCCTACCTGGAGTATTGGGTCCAGCTCTGGAGCCCCCAACACAAGAAGGACAGGTCCAGAGGATGGCCATGAAGTTGATCAGAAGGCTCAAACACCTCTCCTACAAGGACAGGCTGAGAGAATTGAGGTTGTTCAGGCTGGAGAAGACAAGGCTCTGGGGAGACGTTATTGTGGCCTTCCAGTAGCTGAAAGGGGCCTACAAGAAAGCTGTGGAGGGACTTTTTATACGGTCTTGTAGTGATAGGATGAGGGGTAATGGGCTCAAACTGGAAGAGGGGAGATCTAGATGAGGTGTAAGGAAGAAGTGCTTCACTATGAGGGTGATGAGACACTGGGACAAGTTGTCCAGGGAAGCTGTGGATGCTCCATCACTGGATGTGCTCAAGGTCAGGTTGGATGGGGCTTTGTGTATCCTGGTCTAGGGGGAGGTGCCCATGGCAGGGGGTTTGGAATTAGATGATTTTTAAGGTCCCCTTTCACCCAAAACATTCTATAATTCCATGATTCTCTAAGTGCTGGGTCCTGCACTTGGGTCACAACAATCCTGTGCAATGCTACAGGCTTGGAGAAGAGTGGCTGGAAAGCTGCCCAGTGGAAAAGAACCTGGGGGTGTTGGTCAACAGCCAGCTGAGTATGAGCTGGCTGTGTGCCCAGGTGTCCAAGAAGGCCAACAGCATCCTGGCTTGCATCAGAAACAGCTTGGCCAGCAGGACAGGGGAAGTGACTGTCCCCCTGTACTCGACACTGGTGAGGCCACATCTCAAATACTGTCTTGGGCCCCTCACGACAAGAAGGACGTTGAGGTGCTGGAGCATGTCTGAAGAAGAGCAACAAAACTGGTGAAGGGTCCACAGCACAAGTCTGATGAGGAGTGGGTGAAGGAAGTGAGGTTGCTGAGCCTGGAGAAAAGGAGGCTGAGGGGAGAACTTGTGGCTTTCTACAGCTCCCTGAATGGAGGTTGCAGTGAGGTGAGGGTTGGTCTCTTCTCCCAGGTAACAAGCAACAGGACAAGAGGAAATGGCCTCAAGTTGTGCCAGGGAAGGCTTAAGTTGGATATTAGGAAAAATTTTTTCACCACCAGGGTTGTCAAGCCCTGGAACGGGCTGCCCAGGGAAGTGAATGAGTCACCATCCCTGGAGGTATTTAAAAGACATGTAGATGTGGTGCCTGGGGACATGGTTTTGTGAGGGACTTGGCAGTGCTGGGTTAATGAACTCGATGATCTTAAAAAAACTTTTCTAACCTAAACGATTTTGTGATTCTGTGATTCACTGCCAGAGTTCTCCCTCCCAGCTCTTCTCGGGCACAGCAGGAGCCCCCAGAAGGGCAGCGGGTGCCCTGGCAGTGCAGTGTCTGCACCAGGGTAACACATGCCTGGGAAGCATGCCTGAAAACGCATGCGGTTCCCTTGGTGGCTCACGTGAAAATACTGGAAATTACAGAAAAAAAAGGGAAAACATGTAAAAATGTTATGATGTAAAGTATAAATAGTGCACCACATGGTGCATGCCGTAAGCGTATTGCTGCATGAAGAGAGAAGATGTAACAGGAGAAAGGACAAACTTCAGCAGTGACTGCAAACCCCCAGCTGTTGAAGGCCCAGCCCGTGAGTTGGCTGCAGCACTGGCACAGTCCTGCACCCGTGCCCAAGCTCCAGGTGCCACCAGAACTGCCACGGGGGCCCCGTGCCAGGAAGGGCCCCGCTGACGGAGCTGTGAGCACAGCCCGGGCACCAACAGGCTCTGGCTGCTCTGTGCCAGGCTGGGGATGCAAACGGGGCTCCGTAGGGAACAGCCAGGAGAGGAGCCCCACAGCTGCTCTGCATTGCCAGGGAGCACGGAGCAGCAGAAACACACCCCTCAGTCCCATCCACAGCCCTGCCAGAAGTTCCGCTGGGTATTGACATGTCGGTCCTTGTTTTTTCATGAAGATGCTGCTGACCACAGGAGAATTTCTGAACTTCCCTAGGTGTCTGGGCAAAGTGCTTCCTTCTTTTTCAGGGAGGCTCCAGGGGGAGGATCTGCTGCTGGAGCCCTAAATCACAGCACAGGCGAAGTGCTCATCTGTTCCATTTTTGTTTTTTTAAAGTAGGCTTGTCACACTTTTCTTTGTACTTTTGGATGGCAGCTTCAAAAATATCCTGTGGTTTGCTTTACAGTTGCCTAGTAGGGAGTCTGTTTCCCTCTGTGGATATTTATAGCATTTATTGAGTGACTTCATAGACTCTGCCAGCCACCTTGCCTTAACATTAAACGGACTAGTCTAATTCTGCCTTTTATTCTTCCTCTTCATCTTTGCCTGTGAAAAGGAACCACCGGCCTCTCTGCTCAAAGACTGCTTGTGGGTCTTGCTCTTCTCTCTCATCCATGCAAAGCTGTGACCTCACAGCTGAAGCATATTGCAGCAATCCTCTTCAGCAATAAAAGCTGGTGAGACACCTTACAATGGCTCCGTTGACCACAATTTTCCAAAGCTCAGACTTGACTGGCGGGGCCCAAAATGTGTTCAGGATCAAGGTGCCTCTGAAGTGGCTTCGTTGTAGGGGGAAGACACAAGGATGCTGAAGTAGGTCTGTGTCCTGTGGCACAGTGGAGGAGATAGCAGCAAACCCATGCTCAGACACTGGCTTCACTCAGAGTTCTTCTCTGGCAGTGTAAAACCAACCCTAAATGTGTTTAAGCTGAAAAACAAACCCTGCCTTTAAGTGAATTTTCTTAAGAAAAAAAGAATTTAAGTAAATTCCCTAGAACCAAGAGACTGCTCCTGTGCTCTCACCACTGGATTTTTGGGGTTTTTTTTTGCCCAGCTGCTTTCAGCTCACAGAAACCCACCTGGAGGACTCTGTGTAAGGACAGAGGATGCAGGCAGGCAGATGGCCCTGCCCTGAGTGACTTGCTTCATACACTGCCCCCTGGGGCACCTCTGGAGAAAGCTGGGCCCACCCTAAAGACAGGGTTTCTGAGGTGTCCAGGATGCTGATGGCAGCATGGAGAACAGCTCCTGAGAAGAGGCCAGGATTAGTTCTTATGATTTACAAGTTTTATCCTACCCCCTGTTTTTTCCTCTGCTTAAGGACACATATACCCTCACTATCCCTGATCCTAAAACTCTAAAAAACATTAAACACAAAAGGCATTAATTGATAGGGCTGCTGATGGAATAAACTATTTCCAGTGAGTTTTGCCTGAAGTCCAGCTGTTCAAGGTAGTAGATTCGAGTTCATTCTCCCTTTGGACCTTAGCTCTGCTTTCTGGCATTTCTCTGCTTGTTCTTCAGCAACCCCCAAGTCTTTGGTAAGTTCAAAGATGTTGATGCCCAACAGCACAAGAGGCAGTAACACCCCAACAGCCTCACTCCTTCTCAGTGTGTGGATTGCTTACGGCCTGCATGGGGTAGAAAGAGCCACCAGCTGTCTATTTGCCCCTGTGGTCTGGGAGGTGTGGGAAGAAGAAAGATATTTTGGGGCAGGTCACTGCAAACTGTTGCATAGAGATGATTTTCTGAGAAAGCAAAAGGCATGTGCTGCCCCAGAGAAAGGGAGAAGGTAATATGGTGAGGGGAAGAACTGAGGTGGAGAGAATGAAGGAGTGAAAATAGGCAGAAGAAGGTAAGAGAGGTAAGGAAAAATGAAAGGAGAACATGGAGGGCAGGAGGGTGAACACATCAGATGTGCCTGTGCTGCTTTGCCTGTCAGCCAGCAAACCTATGTGTGGAAGGTCAGCTGGGCTTGGAGCATCATCTCCAGATGATGAGTGAGGGATTATTTAGGGGCTCGATGCCTTAGTGAGCCTCCAGCCAGACTCAGATGTGCTGTTGCCCAGCAGTGTGCACGCTGGCTTTGTGGATGGGACACGAATGAGAGGTGAGGCTGCCCTGGTGATGGAGTGATCCAAGTGG
>NW_008624824.1:0-599 GCF_000691845.1 Merops nubicus | reverse complement strand
CATTCCTGCCAGGTGGTCAAACGGGAAGGAAAGGGAGAGAAGGAAGCATGGGGCAGGCCTGGGTGCCCTGGCATGAGAGGTGACACAGGCAGCACAAGAGACTTTGCACAGAGAGGAGGATGGAAGGATGCTTGAGGGGTGGGTAGGAAATGACTGCCACAATCTCCTGGTGTGCTGTGAGTCCAACCTGCAGGCAGTACAAAGCACACCACCTCTGGCTGCACACCATCCGGGGTAGTTCTTCCCTTTTGATCCTTCCTCCCCTTTCTAGGCGGTCCTTCTCATAAATCTCTAACTGCTTTGACTTAGGAGACATGAACAGCAAAGCACTAAGAAGAAGACGAAAAAACACCAACAACACAAAAAGAGAAAGCCAGGAGTACAAAACCAACACACAAACCCCCCAGCCCCCTCCCTCTGCTCCCCCCAGAAAAAAAACCAAACCCCAGACACCTTTCTGTGGTTTAGAGCCAGCGCAGGCTGCATTAGTTCCACTCCTGTGAGAACAACCAGAACGAGCAGTGGCCCCTTTTGGTGAAGCGGTGGCCAGGCCCCTCCTTCCCTCCGAGCGCGGGGCCCTTCTCAGTACCGCAGTGAAA
>NW_008624823.1:8919-13460 GCF_000691845.1 Merops nubicus | reverse complement strand
GTAACAATTCCCTTTGAATTTTTTTTTTGGACTCTGAGATCGCGGTAAATGAACCGTCACGCGTCCACTGAGTTGAGCGGACCGTGACAGAAGGTACCCTAGAAATCATCTAATCCAACCTCCCTGCCATGGGCAGGGACGCCTCTCATCTAGACCAGGTTGATCAAGGTCTCATCCAGCCTGGCCTTGAACGCCTCCAGGGAGAGAGCATCCAGAGCCTCTCTGGGCAATCTGTTCCAGAGTCTTGCCACCCTTGCACTGAAGAACTTCTTCCTAAGATCTAGTCTAAATCTACTCTTAGATGAAAATGAGATGAAGGTGAGATCCTTTGCCCTACCAGATCTGTAACTCTTTCATCTACTAACCAGGTATATCTCAGGTATACCCTGGTAAGATGAATCCAGATTGTGGTCCCTTTGCTTTTCTGCAGTGAAGAAAACGCTGCCCTAACATGTTTTCAGGGACTGATCAGGAGCCTAATAAAACCTGCTACCTTCATCCTCCTGTCAGGGTTTTGAGCTGCTGTAGCAGAGTTTGTTATAACTGCAAAAAAAAAGGGAGAAGTTTGCCTCACCCTGGGGTTTTCTAAATTGTTCTGCTGAGCAAACTAAGGACTGCTTGCATTTAAACTAGCCTATTTGCAAATTGGTAGAGATTTACTTTGGCATTTGGACTAGCTGATTAAAATAGTCTTACAAGAGATACTGAACTGTCCCTCTCCACTGTATCATGGAGTTATTAAGAGGCTGCAGCTTGTTTTGCTCTTTAATTTCGTGTCTCAACTTGGCAAACACACCGTATGGCTTGTCCTCCTCCACACTATGTGCTTCCTATAAAAGCACTCAGAGGGTCTGGGAAAAGAAGATAGACTGTACTCCTCCATCACAATTACAAGTAGCAGCAGACCAGTGAGAAGAAAACCCTCTAATTCCTTGCTTGCTTGCATAGTCACCTAGTCTAGAAGAAAACTACTTCATTGCTTCTCCCCTTCCCTGCATGCCTAATAGAGAAATCTCATATCAGAAAATATAACAAATTAACAAACTCTTCTCTTCACGAAGAAAATAAATATATCTATAGCACAACCACTTGTGCTAGGTACTAGAAAACAGACATCTTGCCAGGAAAACATATTTCTAAGTCCCAATAGTATGCACAACAGTAAAGACAGAATACTAGAAGGTTCCTATTATTTTGTCTATAACCCTTACAAAATGGACAAACTCCCTGCCTAAATAAGCACCAGACAATCTCCAGAAGCTGTGTAGCAATATCATTTGGCTGGGACACAGCAATTATCTAACAAAGTGGCTGCCAACAAAGGAGAAAAGAAAATCCTCTTGAAAACCTGTTATTTGCTGTGGGAGTTGGGAGCTTCTATCTTAATACAGATCTTTCTTTAAAGACTTCCAGCTATTTTTGTTTTCTTCTATGCACATTAAGACCTTCGTTACTCCCTTCTGCACATATATTTATATCTACTGGAGATGGATGGTAGCTGCAGCCTTACTGTGCTGACAATGGCAATTACAGTCTTAGCTGCAGAGCGCAAGATCTCATTTAGCCCATAATGCACCCCAGAGCCTGGGACTGAAACTCCATGCCTACAGGTCTCTAATGACTGCCAGGCTCCAATATCTACAGATTACACAAGCCATGTGGGACTTGGATATGAGCAGTTATTTTACAAAGGTCTGGGAAGAGCAGGGGTAGTAAAAGGAGTGGCCTCAGCACCAAGGAGTCAGAGTCTTGCTCCAGGTGGTACACACCATCCTAACCTCCTGGCATGGGTGTCCTGAGGACACCCTGACTTCAGTGTCCGTATACCAATCAGAAACAGCAAGGCACGCTCCGATTCCCCAAATTCCCACTATTTTTATTCTGTTCTAATATTTGGAGCACCTATTGGCCAGCTGTACTTTCTGCAGGCTCAGACAGAATTGCATGGATATTTAAGCTTAGGAAATAATAAATACATTCTACTGAATCGTTCATTCCACAAGCTCCTTACACAGAGTTTAAGAGTAATCTCTCTTATTCTATCTCTTTTTGCTTCCCTGAAAATAAATTAATTTTATAAAAATAAAAGTTCTCATCTCATATCATCTAAGAAACAGTTGCTTTTGTATAACGTGTTCTGTTCACATTGCAGAAGAATGTTCCCTTTTAACTCGGCACCAGAAGACAGTAATATCAGGCAAAGTGAAGGTTAGAAACTATCAGAAATATTTCAGGCCACCTGTAAAAAACATATCTTTCACAATATCCTTTAATATGGAGCTGCATTGTGCACAGACTACAGTTCCAAACATTCAACTTCACATCTCGCAAGCTGTATTCTGCCTTGCAATACTGTGAAGTACTGCAAAGTGGGACTTCTAGTCTATAAATGGCACAAAATGAGAGTAATTGTTGTTGGATCAATCTTTTAAGATGAATATTAGCACTATTTGTACCAGAGGCTGTACACAACCTTGTTCTATCCAAATTTTACAGTAGACAATTTTCTCTCAGCTAGAAATGTGTGAAAGTCTTTTCCTCAGCAGTTCCTAATATTTAGTTTCCTAATTGGAGACAAGTCTACTGGAAAAGACTAAGTCTTTTTTTGTAACACATTGTTTGCTGATAAGTTTGTTCTTTAATGCAATGAGATGTTCTCTGTCTGGGAAAGATCATCATCAGAGGGAAAGCAGTTTGACTTGAAACTCATATTTAAAAATATCCCAAATCCCAGTGACTTAGTTTTTATTGGAATTTGAATCCACATTCAGTAATTCAAGCTAAAATTCATTTATCTGTTCCTTTTCCTCAGATAAGAGCCCAAGCTATAAGCTTCAAACAGGAATGTTTGAAGAGACTCTTTCATAAACCTTGACTTCAGTGAAACTAGCTGGCATTAGTCACAGCATGAAAACCAGTCAGGGTGCTGGTCTGCCTTGGCTTTATAAAAAGTCAGGAAAAGGTGAAGTTCGGCACCAATCCATTCTGGTGAACAGCAAGTACCTTTTTTTCTTAAATGAAAGTGAACTGTTGTGACTAGTAGCAGGTTCCCATCTAAGACTAGATCTTTCAATAAAGATGTCATATGAGATAGACACTGCTTGAACTTGGCTACTTTTGTAATAAGGCAATTACAGCTCTAAACGACATGGTTTCTAGAGGCTGTGTTCCAGCTGTATCTGTTTTCACACAAGCACTTCTTCATCTCCACCCACCTTCATCTGTGCACAAGCTAAGGTGGCCCCAGCAATAGCATCCCTCCCCTGTGAAGAGGGTCTTTGGTCTACCCTGTTTTTTGCACCTTCTTGAACAGCTGATGAATAAACTGATTTAATTAACAGAAGTGCAAAAAATTGGGGACCATTAAAACATGATGAGCCACTCCCCATGCATAGCCAGACTTAGTTCTTGCTACAGATTTCTTTTTGGACTTGTTGCAAATATTATACTCCAGCCATCTGCAAAGACAGCAATAAGACTTCAAGTTAGGAGTCTGGATTATTTAAAGGTGATCCTTATGACTGTATCTAAAAGCAAGCAAATTCCCTCCTGAGGGAGGGAAGCTCAAGGAGTATTGCTGGGTCTTTGCTGGCTCAATAGGCCTCTCCAGACTGTGGCACAATGCCAAGTAGCCTTACCTCAACTTTTCAAGGAGCTTCCTAATGGACCTCCTTATCTGACTGCTACAAAAAAATCCCTTTCCTTCTTTCTGGCCTGGAAGCCTTTCTCTTTTCTCAGCTTACAAAAAGACCACTGCCTCACTAAGAGGTGATCCTTGCCATTGTCTGCTGGCTTTTCCAAAAATGCCTTTCTAAGGCACTGTCCTGTCATCGCAAGGAGTGGTCCCCTCTGAAGGGAGGCAGCTTCCGAAAATACAGGACAGCAGACATCACCACGGGCCAGTAAGCCCTACTGCTCCCCACTGGGGCTTGCCAGTACAGGGGTCTGGGAGTCTGGGAAAGGTCCACCATGGCAACAGATCCCTCTGTTTCTCACTTCCCTCTCTGAATTCTGCCTCATCCTTGTTTCCCAAGTCAGGAGAAGACTAGCTTGCCATTCTCAAGATAGCTGTGAACCAGGGCCTGAGCACAAGCTCCAGAGCTTTGTCAGTGGCTAAAGCCACTGTCTGTAGAGGGCCAGAGCTTTGTTGACTGATGGAGCCACCATATGGAGTTTGGCTGTGAAGTGCTCCCCAGGGCTGGTAGCTTCTCAAGATTACTGGCTGCTCTGTGGACTCAGGTTTGAGCTCTGCAGCTCGCTCATACAGGGAAAGGCTCTCAGAAGCATCAGTTAGAAGCTTTGCTCCTCTAAACACTTCAAGATTTGCCTAAGATTCCACAAACAGAGACTGAGTGGCACCAGAGTTGATCACTACCTTGTTGATAATATGGCACTTTCACAAAATGCTTGGAAAATGCCATATCCTTCAACAAATAAAAATCTTCCTGATTTTCTGGTTTTATCTCGTTTAATTGGGAAAAGTATGGTGGTCATTTCATGGCAATCTCACAGTACCTATTCCTCTTTTGAGGCATTTTTCA
>NW_008624823.1:0-8888 GCF_000691845.1 Merops nubicus | reverse complement strand
GAATGTTTTCCGTTTTTGTAACAGGGATTGAACAGATGGGTGGGCAGACGGTGGGTATAAAATAGTGCTGCAGGAAACAGCCAGGAAAGCAGCTTGCTCCCATCCATCTCTGCTTGTTTGTTAGAGGAAAGATGTTATTTGAGGCGTGGACTGTAACAGGGCAGTGCCTCAAAAGCATAAGGCCTAATCTCATTGTGGTAGCTTTGCTCAATAGCACCCACTGACTTCAGTGGGAATGAGGCCACAGTCAGTGAACTGCATGATATAAATGCTGCCTGATATAAAAAGGGCATTTTGTACAACTGTTCTGCCTTTCATGCCACCTGGCACACTGTAGGAGACTGAGCAGGAAAAAAAAAAATGTTTTTTACATAATACCTTTAGATGGAGAGCAGTACATACAGTGTCAGGATGCTGAAAGCTGCAGGACAGAGACAGAGGCGCAGGCCCTCTTAGAAAGGCAATAAATCGGTACCAAAGTCAACAGTTTATAATCTTGGCTGACCTTTTCTAGCACTGACATGGACTTGCTGTCTGCCAACAGACTTCTCCTTCAATCATGAGCCTCTGGCAAACACTGTCCTCTCAGACACCAGCTTCATTTCCTTTCCTTTCCAGCTTCTCTGCTGGCAGGGATGTTCTTGGTGGGACCAGGTTCTCCCCTGGCATTTGATTGTTTCCACCTACACCTTTGGTGAAGATCTGTACTTTATCAGCTGCTTTGGCTTTCCCAGTTTCCCCACCAGTGTCATTGCTTTGTTCTAACTTCTGTACTTCTGGTTCTTTTCCTCTGTCTTCCCCTTCAGCATTACCTCCTGTATTACCTCCACATGGTAAAGAGGTTTCTCTCTCTCCCAAAACTCACCTTTTCCTCATCACTATCCTCACTGCTATGACCATTTTTCTAGTCTCTTACTTCTGAATTAAAGCTATGCAAATGCATATATCACAAAGGTTTGGGTTAAAATATTACCCTAAAGAGCTATGAATATACATATATCAGGAAGAAGATGTCTAAGAAATTATCCTGAAGAGTTTCTGTTTTCAAGAGAAGTTCTTCAGGTAAAATTTATATAGCATACATATGAATAATTGAAACAGAGGCTGATTTGGAGAAGTAAAGTAGGACTATGGCTCTAAAAACAGCACCTCTGCACTTCAAAGGGGGTCCTGGCAGGAATCAGGTTTTGTAAAGACTCTGAAAACCCACCAACTTCCCAGCCCAAACTAATAGATATTGAAGGCCAAGATATTTACAGTGCCTCCTGATTAGTTCTGGAGTGAGTATGTGTATTTTCTTCTAGCTCATTTTAGTCCAGATGCTATTCTACCTTTTCAGCCTTTACTTCACAAAGACTGTTTGTAATTTTAGAGCCAGGCTCTTTATCTCTGAAAAGCTACGTGTTATAAAGGTTATTAAAATTTTATGACTGTTGGATCCTTCAAGCTAGTAAGCCTGGGCAGTCCTGTTCCACATCAGTGCTATCATGTTTTTGCAATACAAAGAGTTACAACAGGGAGTTTAAATCCTGGCTGCCATTTACTTATCTCACCTTATTCTTCCTGCAGTTCCATACAGGTTTGTATGCTTAACTATGTTATACTCTTTTGTAAGTATCTACACAATGTTTTTTCTTATCCCATCAAATATACACTTATTAATAATTCTTTTGTGTTTCGTCTGATTGTTAATTACAAGTTGTAATAGAATAATAATCTTATGTAAACTGGAAAACATGTAAACCCCACTTATGACAACATGAAATTAACTGATTACTTCTATTCAGCTGTCTATAACATTAAAATGTTTTCCATAGTTATTATTACTTGTTATTACTGTAGACAGGGAGACTGAAAGAAATATCAGCAATAATACATGTTTGCTTTTCAACTTATTTGGAAACCCCTTCAAAATATTTTTGGGTATAATGACTTGTCAAGGTTAAAAAAAATAAAAAAGCAGAAAGCTTAGACATTTCCTTACATTACCGTCCAGTGAAATTATTTAACACAGTATTTTTTTCTCTACAAGTGGTCACTGACTAACTTTAGACACTGCATCTAGTTATAAAACCAGAATCTAATTATAAAAACAGAACAACCAAAGAAGGAGATTCTTCATAATCCTAGGTAGGTCCTTGGTTTATATGCAAAAGCATGCAGATTTAGTATTTCTTTTCAAATATTGCCTTTAAAAATGTGGTTAGCAGCTAGATTCACTGGGAGATCAGAAATCATAAACCAAAATGGTTACTTTTGATAATGGATGAGCTGTGGTTTTTTTTCCTACCACAAGCTAAGAGAAGCTTTGTGTATATAAAATGTAAAATGATGGCTGTTCCAGAATAATGATAAATTAAACCAAGAAGCAGAGATGATATATAGCTTCAGATAAGATAAAGTTTCAAAGGACAAAGAGCTCACCATTGAGAACAGGAGAGAGATATTAGTGACTCACAGCCAATGGAAATGACAAGACCAGGACCAGGACAGGGAGGTAGTGAAGAATGGTTGCTTTCTGGTCAACAAAAAGGAGAGCAGAAGAATTTCATATTAGATAACTAGGTCATCAGCATGATAACTGCAGCTGATTGTAGGCGCCAGTTGGCCAAGAAGGAATAAAGAAATGGGAAACTAAGACATATCTGCACCATTCTCAGCTATAGGAAAATGAAGTACACCCATAAAATACAACTCCATCTATCCAAAAAAAGTCAGACAGCCTTATCCAAAACAGTCAGCTTGTTTTGAACTTAGCTCTGATAGAAGGTATATGGGTTTGGTGGTCATTTTTGTTGTTGGGTTTTCTTGATTGTTTATTCATTTATTTTAAATTTCAGGTTAAGTTCAAAAGACTTTCCAAAAAGTCAATCAGGATTCAAGAAAGAATAGCCATTTTGACAATGTTTGGTTGACACAAAGATTTCAGTTAATATCTTAGCTTAATTTCTGATTCAAGGATGTAATGTTTAAGACAAGTTTGCAGATCAGAATGTAGTTTGGTGTGATGCTTTCTCCCCCAAACAGAATTGAGAGAACATCCTGTAAAGGACAAGAAGACAGCAGATGGTGTGCTATCTCCCTGAGGCAGAGACACAAGGTGCCACTCTCTAAGTACAGCTACTGGCAGGTCTGCAGTAAGGTATTGCAGTATCAGAACCAATTTTCAGAACTGATAGGAAAAAAGAAGAAGAAAACAAAAAGGTCAGGCTTGCTTGAGTCTTGGTATCAGGAAAGCAGCAGCAAAGAAGTCAAAGCAAGCTTATTGCCTCCCCTTTCTCCAGTAAATTACAATTCTAGGGCTATGACCACTGCAGACTGTAAAGTGAGTTCATTTAAGGCTGGATGGGTACCTGTACATTATAGTGTAGCCTCTACTGTGCTTTGAGATACAATAGGCTTGTGAAATCAGTAATGAGAATACACTGAAGACAGTAGCCTAATGATGCTGCACTATAGCATCTTTGTGGGCTGTAGACTGCTTTAGAGAAACTCAGAAGTGGGCTGAAGTAAGAGCACAGACAGGTGGTCTTCCTGGAACTCATTTGTCTTTCACTATCACCTGAAGAGAGGGACTCTTTTCTTTTCTTTTTTGTCTGCTTGGTTTTTTCCTAGGTAATTGCCGTAAAACTGATAGTTTCTCTTATGCTAGCACTTTTTGTTAGCCTTCCACACGGTAAAGGGGCTACAGGTTTTGGCTGGAATCTGTGCCAACGTACAAAGCAAAAAAACCCAACCAACCAAACAAACAAAAAAAACCAAAAAACCAAACAAACAAAGAAAACCAAAACTAAAACAAAACAAAACAAAATAAAACAACAAAAAACATGACAAGCGGAACTGAGTGCCAAAATAAGGTTTGTAAACAAAATTTATCAAGACATCAAAGCACATGAGGAGCAAAAAGAATTCTGTAATTGCCTATGGAACAGTATCAGGGACCTAATTAATGAACAAAAGGTATCAGAATTATTCATTAAAAGGCATACATTTCACCTAACAAGTATTAATGAGACATCATGGGAACATTTGCATGACCAGCATAGTAGGGCTATTGGGTAGATTAAATTTCAGGTGCACTGCGTGGGCTGTAGTGCAGAAGTTTGAGAGGGTCCAAAATCACTTGTCTTATATTTGGGAAACACAATGTCTTGGATTCTTAGGTATCAAATATTCCAAGACATAGAGCTGTGCTTGGTGTGAAATTCTGATCGTAAAGAATAAGACTAGAGAATAGTATACACGCCATCTTACACACCTACTAATAACTTCAAGTCATGAGGGAACACTACATTATCACGAAGGCTTTTGTTCTGCATGACACTGCCAATACTCACCTGTCTTTGTATGTTCATGTCTTAAGTCAGATATGTTCACACAACACAAAGGAACATTCTATTAGGCCTCACCTTGACAGATAACTAGAGTTTGGATCACAGAGCCAGAAACTATCAGTAACGTCTTGTGTTGGCAATACAGAAAGAGCCTCACTGTGACCTGTGTGGTCATCTGGATGAGATCACACAGTATGTTTTTAACAGTGATTTTTTACATTGGTTTGTGCAAACAGAATGAAAAATAAAAATATTATTGATAATGAATAGCGTTCCTGAAACTGAGAATGAAGTAGAGGAAATGAGTCATTTGGAAAAAGTAATTTGACAGAACTATGAACATGACAGGAAACTTAAAATATTAACATCAATACCTGTAATACCTCTACTTAGATGAAGACGACAATAGCAGAACAGAATTGGTTAAGAGTCAAAGTGGAAGAAAGGTGAAATAAAATAATACATATAAAATCATTATTTATTTGTCTTTCTGTGTGGATACATATGTCTATATTGATTTATAAATTAGAAGTATTCGTCTTCTGGCATATAACAGACATTCACAAGGTAAGATCTTTCTGACATCTTGCCTGATATGAATCAGAAACAAGGAATGGAGGAACACTGAGAAGGAAAGCAAAAGGAGAAGCAGCTTATTGCAGGAAAATCTGAATTAATTATAAGTTCATAAAGCAGATTCTGAACAAAGAAAATTCTATGAATTCACAGAAAATATAGAATTGTCAAGAATCATAGATAAAAAGCAGAACAATGAAGTACATTTATTTGCAGCAGGAAAAGATGACAAATAGTACAATTATGTCACACGATGATAAAATCCATTCTCTCATGAAGTAATTTAAGATTTTGTTAAACAGCAGGAACTCAATAGGATCAATTTGCAAAACAGAATTGTATACAACATTTTTTTAAAAAAAAAAGTTGTGTGAACACTGATCACAGCAATTTTTATCAAACTTATACTACTTGAGAAAAATCTCTTGACTTTGAAAAGAATAAAGGGGGCAAGCTGAATAACTCCAGACCGTTCCATAGGACCTCAGGTTCAGATAAACAATGATACTAGATGTTTAAACACATATAAACATGAGTTTCACACATGAGGTAATACTGACCAGGGTAGATCCAGTTCCAAAGCTCAGGCTCCAACATGTAGGCTTGTAAACCAGAAGTGGGTCAGAGAAGAGCCATGAGATGGTTTAAAGGAGTGAAAGAAAAGAGTTCAGAAGGACAACAGGGAGTCCAGAGTTTGTTTCTATGTCTAATTAAGGGGAACTGCTGTAATGCACAAAGTCGCATGTTGTTCTCTATTGATTGTTCATGATTTATGATATACCTAGACCCTTTTGCAGATCTTTTCTTCCCCAAGAACTTCCTGGCTATCTCACCTCCCCTCACATGCTATAATAGTTTTCTTCTACTACCCTTTTTGATTTGGGTTCATCATCATATCAACTGAACACAAAAAACCCCAAGTGTTATTTTCAGTTCCAGTCTTCAGATGTCCCAGCAATCCATGTGCATTTTGAATCACCATTGTGAACTATGCAGAGGTTTTTCATTGATGGCCAAGTGTTTACAATTTATCGACAACCTAGCAAGTGCATAACTAATACTATGTGTTTACTATGTGTTTATTAAAAGCTGAATTACTTACATTTGCTAATGCATGTTTTTTAAGCCCTTTGAAGATACTATCAGTTTGATAGTCTGGAATGGATCGCCCTCACACTTTAAAATCCAAGTAATGCTATTATCTGTGACTGTTGACGTCTCAAAGTTCAACTTGTTCCCCAATCAGTAATAATCATAATAGACAGTGATAGTCCTAGGTGCTGCCCCTCTTAGATACAGAGTGTCGCTAGAGCATGTGAGTCTGTAAAGCTGTCGGGTTCCCATCTATCGCCATCACTGAATTTAACTGTAAACTCTCAGTGCTGAATATTCCCGTTAGAGGTTTGCTCATCCATCGCACACACCTTTAAATAATCAGAGTATCAATAGCTCCGACCATGGGGAACAATCAGTATGTCTTGCAATAAGAACAGTGTCTTTTGTTCAGAAGACAGGAAGATTATGTGGGATTTCTTCTTACTGGACTGTAGTGAAGAGATATTGAAAAGCGGCATACACAGGAGCTGTTGCTGCTCCCACTAGTTCTCTTTAGAGTGGAATTTCAGTTGGCTGCACCTAGCTGCAGTGTTTAATTTTACTAAATTGAAGGCACTTTTTATGGAGCCAGACTTGGTTCCTTGGTTTCTTTTCTGAACCTTCTTTCCCAGGACAGAATAACTAAGGTTGGAATTGACTTCTAAAGACCACATTATCTGACCCCTTGCTCAAAGCAGGTCTAACTTTGCAGCTGGAGAAGATTGCTTGTGGTCATACCCTTCCAAGTTTTAAACATTTCCGAGGATGGAAATCCACGGCACCTCTTGGCAACCTCTTACAGTGCTTCATCACTCTGATTTTGATCCCTACTCAGCTTCTTCAACCTACAGTTTATCATTTAGATGGGAAGCGGTCTTGCTCAGTTTTTACTTCCAAGATAGAAAAGAAAGTAAAATATCCTGGCAACTGAGAGCAGCTCTGTAAGAGCAAGTACTTCAGACTTCTTTAAATTATTATCTCAAAAGCCCTCCTCTTCTACTAAGAACCTCTGTTTCTCAGCTGCAGTGAGAGAACTAGATCCAGAGAAGTTCCAGCTGTGTTACCTGGAAACAACAAAGCAGAGACCACTCACCCCTCCACATCATTAACCATTTGAAATCAGAAAGGTGTGATGGGAAGGGCGGTACAAAGATACTCCCTAGTTTTTTGATAAAGTCTACTGCTCCCACACATTACATCTGCTTTTGTAGGCTCTTTTGTTCCTTCCACCATACAGATAATTGCTATCACAGTCCTAGCTGTGGCCTTCTTAAGTGATAGCTCTTTAGCTGTCACATAAACACCATGGTGTCAAGTCTAGCCCTTGACATACCAGCCCTAGACAAGGATAGTATATATCATTTCAGAAAACGTATTTATGTTATATCCTCAAAAGTCACGTACCTTGACCTTCCAAGGAGTTGTATCTTTTAGGAGTACTGGGAAGAAAGGGAGAAGTCCTTCTCTGAAGGAACACTTTTTCTTTCTTATTCAGCTACTTGGATCCCAAGCACATGAATAAATAACTCAACCACCGTTCAACTTTCTCTGCTTTGAGGCAGGTGTGATTTATTTGCAGCTGGTTTCTCCTCCTCACCCCTCTCTTAATTTTTTTTTTTTTTTCTTTTTTTAAAGGTTGGAGGTCTACCTAAAACCTATAGGTTTCCTGCATGGGTCTAAACAAAACTTGCCCCTTTCTGCCCTCTGTAAGCATTAGACAGAAGAGGAATGTGCTAATATTCTTGGATGAATAAGAGGAAAAAATGACGATAACTTCTGTTAAATACCTAACCCTACCTGATGAACCCAAGCAGCCCCACGGGTAGCTCAGTATTCTGGGCACTAGTCTTGGCTCAGAGCAAACTACAGCCTACTCAAGACAGAAGAAATGGATGGAGGGACTGGCTATGGGTCTGAGAGAAGTTCTCCTCTTTGTGCAGGAAAACTGATTTCCCTAGGTGAGACTCCTACTATGGCAGATCTACTGAGTAGGAAAAAACCACAGCATTATTCTCTTCTCTGTTCAGTTTCTTTTTTTGTTTGTTCTTTGCTGGTTTTTGTTGTTTTGAGTAGTCATTACATTAATAATCAGAGATCCTTCTATTTTTTCTTTGGTAACCAATAGTTAGCTGACAGTCTGGACCCATGTGTAAACCATATGTGAACAACACATAGTTAATCTTTCATCACAGGTAGTTACATCACAGCCACCAATACTTGGTGGCTCATACTTGGATGTGATCAATGCACCAATGAAAAGTGGCAGGCTGAAACAGAATGCAAATATAATTAACAGAAAGAGTGAAGGGTAAAAGCAGGGCAATGATCTTTTTTGCTTTTGTTACCTGTCAGCTGGACTAGGGCCCTGTGACAATTTAAGATCCTCAGGGCAGCTAGAAGAATGTATTCTAAGCTTACGACCCTGGACTTCAGGTGTGCAGACTTTGATCATTTCAGGGATCTGCTGGCCAAAGTCTCGTGGGATGAAGCCCTAGAGGGAAGAGAGGCCCAAGACAGCTGGTCAGTATTCAAGGGTCAACTCCTCTGTGTCCAGGAGCAATGCATACCAACAAAGAGGAAAGCAGGAAAGAATGCTAGGAGGCCTGCCTGGCTGAGCAAGGAGCTCCTGGACACACTATCACGCAAAAGGAAGCTATACAAGGAATGGAAGAAAGGACACCTAGAATGGGAGGTATATAAGGAAGCTGCCCGAGCAGTAAGAGATCTGGTCAGGAAAGCCAAGGCACAGTTTGAATTGAATCTAGCTAGGGAGGTCAAAGGGAACATGAAGAATTTCTACAGGTGTATTAATGGTAAAAAGAAGATTAAGGAAGGTGTGGGCCCCCTCAGGAAGGTAACAAGTGAAATGGTCTCAAGTGACCT
>NW_008624822.1:0-1786 GCF_000691845.1 Merops nubicus | reverse complement strand
GCCCAGCGGCGCGCCGCGGGTAGAGCCCCCCGAAGGGTGCCCACCCAGAAGTACAAAAGGGCCCCCAGAGTCATTGGCACAGATGTTGCTTTTACATGTGGAGGAGACTTAAGTTTAAAGGGATCAAAATTCTGCAGGTAATTTTCTGTGAGTGACTGAATGTGGTTGTTGCATTAGGTTTAAATGAGTTAATAAATGCAAGTGGGACTTACTGTATGTTAGAAGGGAGTTTTGCAGCCAAGACTGCCTTGTATAAATGTGTTTGCACTGAAAAAAAAAATAAATTAAAAATTACTTGGTCTCTGGTTGCTGTAAAGGTCATCCAAGATGGATGTTCTGTTTATATTGTATAGTATTTCATATGAAATAATTGCAGTTCATGAAATGTCTTCCCTAACGTTACTGATTTATAACAGCACATTTGTAACATGGTTTTTATTGTGTCAGTGTACCATATTGTAAATGATGATTACTTGTCATGCTTAGTATAATAATTTAAAGGAGAAAAAAGAAAAAAAGGACAGGGATTTTTGTAAGTCTATATTTGAAAGTCCCTCCATATGGTAATATTGTGTTCATGTTGTTTATGTAGTGTTGTGTGAAATATCCATTTTGGATTGTGTTACTTTTTAAGATATTAAATAACATTTGGTTATATGTTCTAAGTGGATTCTTTGCACCCATCGGTGGTTTTTAGAGAAAATACATTTCCATTTGACGTGCTGTTTCTCTCCCTCACTTAGGAGACCTTGCACAACAAACCAGAAATCTCAATCTTTTCCCCACATTTCCATTACCTTTTCTTTTTTGTTCTCCCTGCTCATCAGAAAGACCCCTCAGAGGAGAAAAGGTGGTCAGCTGCTTCAGGACAGGCTCTCCTGTCAGCACTTACCTTCAAGCCATGCTGTTGAAGGTTTGAGATTTTAAAAAAAGTTCAGGAGTGTAAATATGCCCCTGTTTTTAGTCCCTTCTGTTCTTGTTCAAAAGGAGTTCCCTCCTTTTGACTGCTACTCCTTTTTTTGACTATATTCTTTTTACCCAGCATCCCTGGGCTCAAGGACTCAAAGAGGAGACCCAAAACCTCAAACAGCGCCAGAGGAGCACGTTACATTTGTCTTCCTCAGGGCACGAAGCAAGGCCCCTGGTAAATGCCTAGAAAAGCCCTTACAGAAATATCCAGCTGTGCTTCTCGTAAGAGCTACAAGGAGAACGTCCCCATCTTACCAGCCTTTCCTAAATGGTGAGGGGGGAGCCCACTGTTCCGACACTCCCGTTCACCTCAGCTGGTGTGTGAGGGGAGAAGGGTTCTGTAGCAGAGTCAAAGATGGTGGGGTTTGATCGCTGCCAGCGGGTTTTGCTGAGATGGCTGACCTTGCATTTGTAAGCAACTTCCTTCTGTGCCTTTAGGTCCTTATGTTTAACAAAGTATTTTTAGCCCAGCTGTCACAGGAGTGACAAATGGGCGCTGGGAATGGGAAATCCCCAGTACTTTTTTTTTCACATCCTTTTTTTTTCTTATCCTAATAAGCACAGAAGACCTAACCCCATACTGCCAGCTATTTGAAAGTAGGCAAACACAGCAGATAAGTCTACTAGCATGTCTTTGCACAGACAGAAGTAGTTGAGTACACTGTTTGCTTGCTTGCTTTCTCGGGGAAACCTGGAGCCTTTTTAGTTCTTTACATCTCTTTCCTCTTGCCCCTCTACTTGTCACTGGTACAACTGAACTGGTTGTCTACTAAGCACCAAGGAGAGTCAGTCTGGCAGCAAGCTGCAGAAGTACCCA
>NW_008624821.1:0-3257 GCF_000691845.1 Merops nubicus | reverse complement strand
TGGTTTAGTGGTGACCTGGCAGAGCTGAGTTAATGGTTGAACCCTTTTTGATGATCTTAAAGGTCTCTTCCAGCCACAGCAGTTCCATGATTCTATACCCATGGCTATACCAAGGATGCTCCAAGTCCCCCCTGTCCCTTGGCAGTGCCAACACTTGGGTTGGTGTTCTCCAGCCTGGCTCCTTGCCAGGTGCTTCTCCCCATGTGCTTGGCTTCAGCCAAAATTATTGCAGCTCCAACCCAAGGTTAGATGACCCCCTGTGGTCCTCTCACCACCTCCTTTGGGTCCACAATCATGGGGCAGCCACGGGGCCATCACCTCTCCAAAGCCCAGAGTCACTCCTCAGCTGTAAATGGGTTGGAGAAGACCACAGGTCAGATATTTTGGGTTGGGAGGTGAGAAAGGGGCTGAGCCCTCCTGGTGGAGCTCAGTGGGCATGACCTGCCAGGCAAGGAGCACCCCAATGTCCTCACTGAGGCAGCAGCAATGCTCCTGGAGGTGGGTTGGAGGAGATGGGAGGTGAATCCTCCCCTTGGTCTGCTGAGAGCTTCAGGGACGTGGTCCAAGAGCCAGCCCTGGTGAGCTCTGCATGGATCCTGCCAGCAAAGCCCAGCCCTGCTCCGTGGAGAGGCAGAATCTCCTCTGCTCATGAAGGTCTGCAGCAGAGCAGCACAGTCACCACCTGCCACTCCTGAAGAAGACACCTCTCAGACTTGTATGTGAGCAACCTGGGAGCCCAACAGCTTTTCCTCAGGGCTAAATTTGGATTCATTTCTAGAAGCTCTTCACTCAGCCCAAGAAGAGAGTTGCCTGAGTGGTCTCCACTGCCACAACTGGATCTTGGCCTTGAGGACTGGGGTCAGTTTTGGATGAGAAGGACCTTGAGGGGCTGGAGAGTGGCCAGAGAAGGGCAACGGAGCTGCTGGGGAAGGGTCTAGAGCCCAAGTGTGGGGAGGAGCAGCTGAGGGAGCTGGGGGTGCTGAGCCTGGAGCAAAGGAGGCTCAGGGGAGACCTTCTGGCTCTGCACAGCTCCTGACAGGAGCCTGGAGCCAGGGGGGGGTCGGGCTCTGCTCCCAAGGGACAACAGGACAAGAGGAAAGGGCCTCAAGTTGCCCCAGGGGAGGTTTCAGTTGTCCCTGAGGAACAATTTCTTGCCCTGGAGGGTTGCCCAGGGCTGTGCCAGGCTGCCCAGGGCAGTGGTGGAGTCCCCACCCCTGGAGAGGTCCAAAAAATGTGTGGATGTGGCACTTCAGGGCACAGTTTAGTGCTCAGGGGAGTGTTGGGTTGATGGTTGGACTTGATGATCTCGGAGATGTTTCCAACCTTAATAATTCTCTGATTCTGCTGGAAAGATTTGGGCTCTTGTGCTGGGGGACAAAACAAATCCCCCTTTCACTGAGCACCTGCATCAGCCCAGGTCCTTGCCAGAAGGAACTAAGGTCCCTTTGGGTGGGATGAGATCCATGGGGTCCCCCTGGCAAAGGTTGGAGTAGAAGGTTTGGACCCTAGGGGGCCATGGAGGTTGGAAGTGTTTGGCAGCAGCATCCTGTGAGCCCCCTGGGTGGTTTGCAGGGCAAAGGCCTGTGCCAGGAGACCAGGTCAGAGTGGTGACATCCCCCCAAAACCTGGTGAGATGTGGAGGTGACCAACCTGTCCCTGCCTCTGGAGAAGGATGGTTCCAGTGGGGCAGAGGCAGCCCTGGAAGAAGCTGGTTCCCTGCCCTGCTTGTATGGAGCTCCATGGGTGAGACCTGCCCTGGCAGCATCTTGGAGGGGTTTAAACACTTCCAGCTAGTGGCCTGGTGATCCACCACACAACCTGGCACCCACTGCAGCCCAGAGAAGAGATCCTGCAGGGGACAGCCTCTGGATTTGCTCCTGGAGACCTCTAGATGTGCTCCTCCTGGGAGATGCCCTGGCTCTCTTTCAGGAGCTGGTGGTGCCCACATCTCCCAGCACCACGTGTCCTGGGGAACAGCAGCTTCTTTAAACCCTCCAGTTCCTCAAATCCTCCCCCTGCCTTTGCCTCTGGATAAACTGAGAAGACTACAACATCCTGCTGGTGTCTCAGGGCTGAGGGCTCTCCTGTCTTCTGCAGCAGAGGGGACACCTTGGGCCAGGTCCAAGGCTCCTCAAAGCCAGTCCAGGTCCCTGTTCTCACCCGTGTTCCTCTAATCCCTTAATCAAGGTCAAACATGCCACCCAGGGCCCAGTTCAGTGGCCTCAACGCTGGCACCCGGGGCCATCTGAGCTGCCTGAAGTTTTTAGGACATCTGTGGAGGGCAGGAGACCTGCAGCTTTTTGGAGCAGCACTTGAAGGCCATGCCAGGGAGATGTTTTAAGCGACCTCAAGCAGCATTTGACACCATCTCTGCCAGGAGCTGCATTTCTCCTCCTCATCACGTGCAGAATCAGAACTTTTGGGGTGAAAACAACATCTTTGCACCACGGAACCAGTACAGCTGGGGACAGGATCTCCTCTGCACCACCTGGAGACTCATCTGAACCCCCTCCCAGCACGGTGCTGGAGGGGAGGAGGAGCAGGGAAGGCTCTGCAAGGTGGGTTGGGCTGCAGAGCAGGACTCTCCAGAGCCTGGCTGACTGCAGAAGGGTTGTGTTGTCCCCACGCCCTTATAAACCAACTTCCACCCTCCATGCAGAGGTCCAGCATGGGCTGGAGAGATGGTGCCAACCCAAGTTTCTCCTCCAGCTGCCCAGGAACGTAGAGGAGCAGCTTGTCCTCCCCTTGGCAGCACAGCAGACTGTGCCCCTTGCCCTTGGCACTGAAAAACTGGCTTGGATACCAGCAGCAAGCAGCAGGGACCTCACCAGGGGAGCAAAACCAGCCCTTGATTCTCACCCCCTGTCTCCTCTCTTCCCCCTCTGTGATGCCAGAACTCCCCAGGCCTCCAGCTCCGTGGTGGCCTCTCAGCTGTCCTGCTGCAGGAGTTCTGCTCTGGGAGCACAGCCTCCAAAAGCACCAAAGTTTTCTTCCCAGACCTCACCCAAACGCTGCCCAGGGCTCGTTTGGTGGAGAGGTTCAGCCTCACCAGCAGGTTCTGGCACAGGGCTGAGCTGCAGAGGGCTCAGCAGGGGTCAGAGCCAGGGGAGAGGCTGCACCCCGTGGGCTTTGGGTGATGCAGAGGGGTGGGAATGAGTCCCCAGGGGCTCCAGCATCCCCCAGCTCAGCCTCCTCCCTGCTGCATAAACTGTAACGTGCCTCCATGTGAATTCTGCTCTGGGGAGACCCCCCTGCAG
>NW_008624820.1:0-2349 GCF_000691845.1 Merops nubicus | reverse complement strand
CAGCAGGTTTCAAACCATTACACCAGCCTACTTGTATCTGATGTGCTCCTCAAATATTTTTCTTATTCCACCAGAAAGGACACTTGCAAAATGACCTCTCTGTAATTTCTCTCTTTACAGGGAAAGAAAATAACGTATAATGGAATAGCAATACTAGAATGTAATCATGTGTAGGGTTTGAGAATTTCAGATAAATTGAACTTTAGATAATATTTATATATATATACACAAAGTTTTGCTTTCGTTTATAGGAATTGAAATCAGATTAAAGTATTATTTCTAATGTTTATGTTAGAAACAAACTTTTTTCTTCAAGTTTTAAAGAAACAGGTTAAGAACTTAAGGCCATGTTTCATATCAAATTAATTGTTTTTAAATTATCATTGAAGATGCTATAAAACATGTAATGAAGTAACAAAATTCATGAAATAGCAGGGGGTTTTTTTGTGTTTGTAATAATATTAAAAGTTCTGTTTAGATGTATGTGCTTAGGTTCTTTTCTGAAGGCTTCCTTGTATTTGCACTTGGCCTGATCTGAGTCTCTGTCCACATTAGTATGGACAGTTGGAAAATTTGTTGCTAAAAAGTTATTAAAAAAAGGATATTATATTTTTATTTATAAACAAACATTTTACTATTGTTTCTGCAAAATGACCAAGGGGGAGCTATACCCCCAGGAGAAGTTGGGGCAGGGAGGTGTGGGATGAAGTAGAAGACTGTCTTCACTTGTTTTGTTTTTTTATTTTTAGGCAATAGTGGATGTTGTTGTGAATCTTCAGTTTAGCCTGATAGAAAAACTGTGGCAAACTTTCTGGCGCTATTCTCCCTCTGTTCCAGCTGACGACACAGCTATTATTGAACTGAGGTCAGTAAATGTCTCATTTTGTTTACTATCCACCATCATAATATAACAGCAGGATTCAAATCAAAGAAAATCTTAGTTTTACATAAAGGCTAAGAACATTTTCTGATATCAGTAGTTTTCCAGTTTAAATTTTGTGTTGTCTGCTATTTAACATATAGGCTGTCAAACTGCAGCCTTGAAATTATTGTATATATCTTCTATGTTTTTCCTTCATTTAGATGACTGAAGTCAAAATATGTTTTCACAATATACTATCTGGTTCATTTAAATTGCAAAGATGAGTTTTATCATACCTCTACATAATTTATGGGCTGGAGCAGGACATTGGAGGCCATTTTTCCCCAGTCTCATATGAAGAAGTTAAAGAGTTTCAATTGGATGTAACAGAAACATAAAATTTCTATTAAATAATGAATTTCAAAGTCCATTGTACTTTTATTATCTGTATATAAATGCATTTTCATTTGTTACATTTATTCACACCAGCAATCTGAGTGAAATAGAAAGTCGACTTCCAAAAGGAAAACTGATTACTCTGTGCAAAAACGAGTCTATTCTGAAATGGATGGGTAATTGTGACCATGTGATGTACCAGGCTTTGGTGGAGATTCTCATTCCTGATGTCCTTAGACCTATTCCTAGTAAGTTAAACGCAGATAACATCTCGTAAGACTTTGATTTGATTTGTTTTGTTTTGTTTTGTTTTCTGTGGTGATTTTTTTTGTGCCTCACCTGAAACCTTTGGGAATGATTTGGAAGGATGTAAAGGTAGTGTATGTCATCTTTCCTTAATTCTGTTGAGTAGGAAGGTGTACTGGAGTTGATATAAACATTGTATTTATAGAAAAAGAGAGTGGATATTTCACTGCATATAGGAAAGTCTCTAGAAATTTTAAGAATATATTTCCCTATGGAATATGATTTTGTCACTGCAAATTCTAAGTCTTTATTCATTTTAAGATAAATTTGGTTTCTTTACATACTGACTCTAGTCTACCTGACAACTGTGAATGCACTATGGCCCTGAACCTGAGTCCATTAATATCAGACACTATTTCTGCTAACTTCAGTAGGCTTTAGTTTAAGATTTATATACAAGAGTTATAGTTATTAAAAAAGAAGAATGTATATGCTTTGTCATTTCAATTTTGGAAAATTAAAAATTTATGTATTATCAGTGGCTGCTAAAACCTTATCAGTTTTGATACCTATTAAACCAACATAACATTTTAAAACATTTTAAGTCTTGTTTATTATTCCAGCATACTATACTTTCTGTTCTATTTCTGTTATGAAGGAATCATCAATCTATTCTAGTATTATGGCCAATAGACCATTATCAGAAATAGAGCTTTCATTTAAAAGTTGATTCTATAGCATCTATCATTGCTCAAGCACTGTAATTTTTTATGTCTGCTTTTGGTAATAATTGATGTTAAATTGGTTTTGAGGAAGGATAAATTCCTTCAAAAAACATTTACTGC
>NW_008624819.1:0-7597 GCF_000691845.1 Merops nubicus | reverse complement strand
ATTCTATGATTCTATGATTCTAACTTAGACAATGTTTGCTTTTTAGCTGAATTTTGGAACCTGTGTCCATTGCTGTAAAAGGTATTTTAAAAAGAGAAATGGGTTAGAACTCACTAGAGACTGCTGGTAACAGACTAAGACTGAAATCTTCTGGGATGCTTGCCTTACTTGACTCAAAGAGAAAGAGGAGAAGAAAACCTCCAAAACCATAATAACCAAACCAAACCAAATAAATTATAAATCTGAATTAAGAAATAATGTAAAAAATCAACATAGGGTACAAAGGACAGATGTCTTGTCTGTGATACTTTTAGAGAAGAAAAAAAATCTTTGAGTGAAACTTTTCTAAAAATGATACCCTGAAACAAAACAAGGTTTGTTTTTAGCTACTAACTTCAGTGGGACTCACAGATTTTGAATGGCAATACAAATACAGACAGAAACCATATCAGCTCCCAGACTGAGATTCTTTGGTTGGCCACATTCTGAAGAGGACTTATAATTATATGTGACAAAGCAAAGGAAGGAAAAGTTTTACTGATTTCCCAGTTAATTGAGACTGTCTGAGATGGAGTTAATTTTTCGCTTAGGAGTCCCCATGGTGCTGTGCTTGGTATTGGTATCTAGAAAGGTAACACACCAGTGTTTTGGCTACTGCTGAACAGTGCTTGCACAGCATCAATACTGTTATTCCAGCATTTCCCCCATCACAATTAGGATAGGGGTGGGAAAGGTCATGGGAGAGGACATAGCCAGAAATACTTGCTCAAGCTAACCAAAGGGATATGCCACATCATATGATGTCTGCTCAGCAATAAAATCTAAGAGAAAAGAGGACAACTGTGGGGGCATTCATTATTTACAATGTTTGTCTTCCAGAGGAATTGCTTCCTGTACTGAAGCTCTACTTCCCAGAAGCAGCCAGACATTGCCTGCTGATGGGAAGTTGAGAATAAAATATTTTGTTTTCCTTTGCTTTTGCACTCAATCTTTGCCTTTGCTTTATTAAACTGCCTGTATCTTGACCAATGTGGGTTTTCTTTGATCTTGTTTTTCACCCCTTTTTTGTCCTGCTGAGGAAGGAAGTGATAGAGAGGCTTAATGGGCATCAGCCATCAAGCCAGGGTCAACCCCATGCACACTATGGTGAGTAGTAAGAAATCTTATAATTGCTCTGAAGTTCACTTTCCAAGAGAGACCTTGACTTTGCCTCACTTAACTTTTTCCCCACTTGGGAAGCCGTTTTAGAAAATGACACAGAAAGTGCATTCAACAAGGTAGTAAAGCAATCGTCTTATTTAAACCTAGATTTGTTTCAGCTGCCAGTTTGCAAGGATTTCTTCCTTACACTGCCTCATGAGTTTGTGTTCAGTTTAAAATGAAGGGTGAAAGAGGCCTCAAGGATGGAAGTTTACTAGAATGAATTAGTTTTTCTATGTAGGAAAGAAAAAGGAAAGATTAACTATTAACAGTCTCAGACACTTAAATTTTAGAGATTGATTACAAAGAAATTAGTAAATAAAGTCAAACAGAAGCCCTATGGATTAAGACTATGGCTGAATAGAAAGACCAGTTTCAGACTTCTTTTTTTTTAAAAAAAAAAAAAACCTACTCCTTAATTAATAACTAGTCTTATTATGTTTACAGGAGACGAATAAATGCACATAAAGACGCAGAAAATCTAAACCATCTAGAATGTAATATTCTGCTTTGTGAACCACCTCTAGCATATATGCTTCATTACTCTTCTACAAGTTAATTCTGCAAGTAAAAATGAGGTCTATCTAGCATGTGTAGCAACCCAGGAGGGTCATGTCATACAACCAGTGAAAATCAGGCTCCCAGACTTCATGTTCTAGTGAAAAATCCACAGTCTATAGCAAAGTGTCCGCTGGTCGCTCAAAAGATCTCAACGTAGATGGCATAACTCCCCTAGGTATAATTCTAATGATGGATTATGAACTTAACTATCCAGACATAAGAAGAACAAGCAAACAAATGTAACACATATACAAAATCTATAAGCAAATGTAAGAAAATTCTCTTAGGATTACAAACAGCTTGGTTTTTTTTATTTTAATCATGAAAATCTTATATTATACAAAATGTAATTTAGTATATCTTAAATAGATATCCAGATATATGTATAGACAGATATAAACAATGATTTTGGCCAAGTTGTTTGCGTTAATTGAAAAATGAAGAAAGAAATAAAACTAACAATATTCGTAGCTCTACATTGTTTTGAAAGAAACATGTCTGAATTTCTTCGAATGTGTGCGAATTGGTTACCACAATTAATTTTATTAAATTGCCTTTATCTTAAACAATGAGGGTTTTTTTCAATCTTATTTTTTCCCATCCTCATCCTGCTGAGGAGGGAAGTGATAGTGTGGCTTAGTGGGCACCAGTAAATGAATTAAGTAAATTGGTTACCTGCTAGAAGTCCTTGGCCATACCATTTCTCAGTAGGAAAGTAGATAAATTGTACTGCAGGACAGAGAAATAAGTCCTAACTAAGCCTGGGAGGCTGTTAAGGAGTACTTTTGCCACATGAAATGCAGAGAAATAGCTGCTACTACCAATGGATTAAATTGAAACTGATAAGGCCTGCTGTACACTTGGGAGAAAAACAGGCAAACCTAATAACCAACAGCTAGTCTATTAACAAAAGCTTCAAAATAAGAAAGTTGGCTATTACAATGAAAACAGACATAGCAAAGAAATGAGAAATCTGTAAATGGAAAAAAATTCCAATACACAGGAGAAAAGAAATATTCAACATTTTATCAAACAGGTTATAAACAAGTGTAAGAAGGAATATGGTTGAGATTAAACCTTACAAAGTCCATGGACAAGCACTAGTTAACACTGGTTAACTTCAGTGAAGTTTGAATTAGTTTATTATAGAATGACACCTTGACGAGGATCTCAAGACGTTTGTATTCGTTTGAGAGAGCACTTAGCTATATGACTATTGTGTAATGCTATACAAGCCTGTTATTTTTTAATTTGTCATCCATATGTACTTAATTATTTGAGAAAAAAATTATTCAGAATTACCTGTTCCAGATACTCCTAAACAAGGCACAAAGCTAGAAATTCAATCACAGAGAGCTTGAAATTGGTAGCTGTTCTCTTTTCATATAGTGTTAACAGTTACTGAATGAATCACCCAATGCTCAGACGCTGGCCTCTAAAAGGTAAGGAAACCATTGTAATGATGTCTGTTTAATAGAAACAAGTTGAGTAAGAAATATAGTGTGTAAATATGATGACTTTGTTATCAAATCTCATTATCTGTACATAAACACATACAGCTAAAACTTGCTGAAAAATCATCTCACACATAGCCAGATATATGAGGGGTTTAATAGTTCTCTTTTCAACATTGGACACATTTAACAGATCATGTTATCTTTTAAAAGTTAAAAGGAAGTTTTTGAGATCACCACCTTCCTCCATGAAGTCCACTTTTAAGAAAATTTACCAAATGTGAGAAAATGAAAAAATGGCAATATTTAATGAACTCATCATAGGATTTGCAGGAACGATTTGTAATCCCTGTTCCTAAACTAGTTCTTTTTGTATTGCCGACTGGGCCAGAATAACCTGATTAACTCTATATTAAAATTTGACCATCCTGTTCCCTGGCTTAAGATGTTATTAATTTGCCAGTTTAAAATAATAGCTATCACAATGCTTCCAGAGAATATTAGTGTTGTCTGAATGCTTTGTTAGATCCTCCTGTTAATTACATCGTAATTTTAAGTCTTTTTATTTAAGTATCCATGGAGTTTTTCTAGATAATTGTAATGATAGATAAAAATATTCAGGTTGTGAAAAAAATAGCAATAAAAAAAATCAAATAAACCAACACAAACTGAAAAGATTAGAGGGATAAAATATAATATGAGGAAAGAGAGAACAGAAAAGAAATAAATCAAACAAACAGGAAAAGATTAGGCAAGGAACCCTATTTATCTACAGCAATTAAAGAGAGAAAAATCATTATTTTCTATGAAGTATTTGAACAGTTTTTCTTTCTTCAGTTTTTCTGTTTCTTCCTTAACCAGCATGTAACTAACCTAGATTTTTAGCTTTGAAGGGATAGTTTTTCCAGGGCACTGGGAGCTTTCTTCATTTTAGATTTTAAATTTCCATTTCATTCTCAGTTTACAGATGTATGTTCTTCACTATTTCCCCTAATTTCAGTAGTGGAAAGATTGTTTAACTGAAATGATCTATCTTTATATCAGAGCTCTCTTCTCAATAAGGTAGATGCTCCTAAATATATGTTTAATGAAAAGATAGTGAGGAGAATAGAGCTGTGGGATGCATGAGTAGAGGATGGCTTTCTAGCTCTTCTTTACAAAAACATGTAAAAATCAATAGTGAGAAAGTTTTTTGCTCTCCCAGTCCAAACACTTGAGTTAGGAAAACTATGGTGCCAGAAGGTGCAATAGATGTTATGTTCAGTCATTTCTTCACTGATAAGTCCTGCCAAATCATGACAGAAACAACTGTCTCTTTCTTGAATTTTGTTTTGGAAGGAAGTTCAATAAATCTTCATTGTCTAGCACTCATTTAAAAAAAAAAAAAAATGTGTGAGAGCAAACAACAAATTTCCATAAAGAATGCACTGTAATCACAAGAATTAGAGGTTCTCTGAATATTCTGTGTGTTTCTGTCTAATCATTTGGAACTAGAAGTTCAAGAAGTCTCAGGAAAAAAGAAAAAAATCCATTTTACATTTAGGAGGTTCAGAGAGTACTTCACCCAGGAAAATATACTCTGTGGAGAAAGCAAGGGTGAGCCCACACTGTAAGATTGAGATCACAGTCCAAAATTTGGGAGATCTTGCATCAGAACATATAATTCTAAAGCCTGTCTGAGTGTGAGAGGAGAAGGCAAAAGACCTTTTCTGGTATACATTCTTTGCATAAAACTTTGGGTTACTCCAAAACAAATGCAGCATAAGAAAATATTACTTCCACTGTGGAACCACTGTGATTTAGAGGATTAGCTAGTGCAACAGAGAAGAGAAATTATCTAATTAGAAAAGGAGATGAATATATTGTCAAATAATAAATTAATTTATTGAAATTAAATTCACACAGAAAACAAGTAGAATACATTGCTAGTATCTGTACTTTACTTCAAAAAGGACACTGACAGTGAGAATGAACAGGGCTTAAATTTGCAGGTTAGTCAGAACTGAATTGAAAGCTTAAATTTGCAAGTTAGTCAGAACTGGTTAATGTAATTTCCAAATGAACTCCAGAAGCATGTAACTGTTCTATATCCATGCTGAGGCTATAGTTCACTATTGACTCTGAGGGAAGAGCAGCTCCTGCTAAACTACTAATAGCATTCTCCATGGCAATTTACGTTCCTTGGAGGTCACCGAATAAAATAACCAGTCTGAAGCTGTTTAGCTTCTTAGATTTAACAAGATCAGAACCCAAGGTACTCTGACTGCAGGCCATTAGAGAAGCTAATGTAACACACACTGGTGACCTGAGGTTAATTTTATACTTGTCATGAGATTTCACCACAAGTATTCTAAGCATTACTGCAAATTGCTGTACGATGGCTGATTGTTTCCAAGAAAGCAAGTACAATTTTGAGGTGTTGTGATTTACTGCACAACCTCTGTCGGTGTGAAATAAAGCACTATCACCGTTGTATATGTACAGAGGAGACATGAAAGAGGAGGTAAACCCACGCCTTCCCTCCTGTATTGCTGGTCAAGGCTTCAGTGAAAATAAAAAAGGATACGTCTAAGAAACATAATCAGAAAATGTAAATATAATTTTTTATAAAATAATACATTAGGGACCTGAAAATCAAAGTTATGTGGGCTGTGCAGCATATCATCCCACCCTTGTTAATTAAATATGTATTCTTTAGGTCACTGGTTTAATGATGGAAAGGCTTCAGAGAGGAATGGAATTAATTTTTTTTTTCCCATAGTTAAGACTTTATATAGCCACATTTTAGAAAAAGTGTGATTACTAAATAAATGGTAAGATACTAAATAGGTAATGTTGACAGTGGACATGTAGTTATGAAGACAAAAAGGCCCTTTGATTTCACTTACCTTTAAAATTTACAACACAGTTATGTGTACATTAGTTATTAATAAATCTGAAGTAGATTGTTCTTTTATGCGATAATTTAAGTTTCAATTAAAATTAATTCTGAAATCTTAGCTAGCAACATATTATTTTTCCAGCATTTCAGGACTATATGGTATTATATTTCAGCTGAGTGTTTGGTAGCAAAAAATTACTTCTTCCATAAAGTCTGTAAAATTTCACCCTGCATAGAAGCTCAAAATTATTTCATCCAACTACATAGGATTACAATTTTTGGCTTTGTTCCTTAATATATATTTTCTATTGTGTGTCAAGGTCCCTAAAAATACAATAGTTTACTATTACTGTATCAAAAACTAAGGGGCAGAAAAAAGATTTTTAGACACTCAAAATGTAGATGGAAACAATAATCTCTCTGAAGACCTTGCTTTCTAAACACAGAGAAAAGAAGAGCTGAAGAAGAAACTAAATGTGGAAGTAATAAAACTAAAATATGATAAGAAAAAAAAATAATAGTAAGAAAGACATTAATGAGAATTTGAGAAAACTCCTGTGGACATCAGGAAGAATTCAGAATGACAAAATTGAAGGGACTCAATTAGATTGGGATTGGAGGAAAGATAGATGAAGGCATTTGTAACCAAAACTGATACCATGGAAATTTATCATTTAAAGGCAAAATAGGAAACATGCCTGTTTTTGTAGTATCTGATCATGTCCTCATTATATTTATTTATGAAAGTGATTATTGCTGGGCAGATGGCCCAATATTGGACATGATCATACGAAGGATTTAACATAATGCCTCACTGACCCAGATCTTGCACACTTTGTTTTTTGGAGATGATGGTAAATTAATTTGTTGAACTATACCACAAATTTAACAAGTTTCTGGTTTGGGTTTTGGGGTTTTGTTTGTTTGTTTTTTCCAATAACATAGTGACTCCAATGTCCTGTTAGAGAAATTCTCTAACAATGGACATTTTTTAAATTACCCAGTAAAATACATAAATGTACATATATAATGCATACTACCCACTGTACACCATATCAGTCTGTGATTCAATATATAATACACTCTACAATAAGCTGCAAACAATGAGATTATCCTTTGAAGCATTTAATTAGTGGTACATTTCACCTTTCGCATGTATTTCACTCTACCTTGAAAGGAGGTACTAGTCATCAGTTATTCAAAGATCACTCCATTGTAGTTATTTATCATAAAAACCACTCTCATGCAAAATCAGTTCATTAGTTAAGTTCTAGTCCTATTTAAGGCATTTGTGCTAAATATGTCTTTTAATATACAGATATACAGATACAGTAGGCTATCAATATATATGTAACATTGGAGTCCTAAGAAGTTGTGTTGCATTAGGTAATTATGTGTTGTGGTTTGAGACTTGGGGGAGGGACAGGTGATCTCTAGGACCCACGAGGGTGCCGGGGTGTAACAGACGAGACTCTTTCTTATTTTTTTTGACTTCTGGTCC
>NW_008624818.1:0-1754 GCF_000691845.1 Merops nubicus | reverse complement strand
ACCCTGTCCCAGCCCAACCAGGACACTCGGTATGTTTAATGTTAATACAAGTTCATATCTCCATTTTCAACAGCCAAAGGAGTAACTAAATTTCATACCAAGAAGACTGTGATTCTGGGTTAACTCCTACCACCAGCTGCGTGTTCCACAAACATTTTTGAGGTCTAAGATTGCCTGTCATTAAGTACAGAGCTAGTAACACGCTTCTTTGCAAATGTATTTGCATTCTGCTGGTGAAAAATGGTACATAAAACAGGGATAAATTAAGATTATGAAAGGATGTCTGCTCTCCTCTCTGGGCATGTCAAAACTCTCCAACTACAGGGATGGACAAAAAGACTTGATTATACAGACATGTCTGCATCAAGTTGGGTCTTAAAAAAGTTTCTACATTGTCCTGTGAAGTGTGGGGCCTTACCTGTGCCACAGACAGGCTCCTGGGGTGCTGAGCCCCTGACCTGTCCATGTTCAACTTGGTCCCTAATTATTGCTCCTGGACTGTCTAATGCATGCTGTTATGTGGGTGGTGAGAGGGGCTCTGCATCCACTGAGCCAGCAGAGCCTGTTTATCGGCACATCTTTTTGCCAATATTTTTTTTTCACTTTTCCTGTCTCTAAGCTGAAGGGATACCTGCACAAGAGATACAGCTGCCTGGAGGCCAAGAACCTGGATGGGCAACTGCAACCCCACCTGGAAAGCCATGGAGTTAGCTGCAGCCAGAAAGATCCGTAAAGGCAGCTTGGCTTTGTAGGAACGGTGGCTCCACAGGCGATGTGCACCAGCCGTCACGCCCAGGGCTGTCATCAGGAAACAGAAATATGCTGAAAGACACAAAAACAAAACTCAGGATGTGCCAGAGGCCAATTGCCATTATTTTTGCTTTCTTTGATGTAATGATCTTTGTCCCTTCCTACCAGTGCCTGCAGGGTTACTCAGAAGATGAGATGAGGCTGGGCAGACAGGAGGTGAAGTTCTCAGCCCACCTCTGCCCTGTGGCCCCAGGGACATCTTATGGCACTTTCCACCCCACCCTCCCCCGACCATTTAGCCAGTGCATTGTTCAGGACAGTGTGGCAGCACTGAAGCACCACACCATGACATGTTTATGTAGTGTGCCTTCGCCAAGTACAGCGGAGTGATAACTCGTCACTTGTGTCAAAAGAGTAGCAACAACTGTTCTAACAGTCCACTGCCAGCCTCCTCCAGACAGATCTTTGCTTGAGTCCCATCTGTCAGCGAGTTGAAGAGCATTATGTCCTACCCCTAAAGATACAAGCTCTGTCAGTTTCCAAAATAAAAACTTCTCATTCTTGGAAGTGCATGACTTGGTAACAAAAATGTGCCAGGAAACTGAGCATTCACCATTTCCCTCAGTTTCAGGAACTGCTCTTCCTTCCCATAATTAAAAAAAATTGGGCCAAATAAACATATTTTGAGCATGTTTTTAGATGGCTAACACAGCATGGGAGTAGGTCTGTTCCTTACTATGCTGTCTCCAGGCTAGACACAAAGCTAGGTCCAAGCACATGTTCCACAGGGTAATCCCCATGCTTAAAGTATATCTCTAGTTCTCCTTTCAGCAGAGGCTAAGCTCACACATGCTCAAGGAGGTTAACGTCACATTTCCAGGGGCAGAGGGAGTGTTGGGCTGAGGCAGCAGAACGAGAGAGTGGGCCCAGGCCACCTGCTTGGGCCACGCATCTGTGCACCGGCTGCTTCTCTGATCTTGTGAGGGACTGCAGAGCATGAGGAA
>NW_008624817.1:605-1303 GCF_000691845.1 Merops nubicus | reverse complement strand
TCCAAGCCTCAAACCACAACAGCAAGTGATTGGCTGACTGACAAAAATAAATAAAGAAAAATACTTTTCTAACAATAAATACTCTCCTAAATGCGAATCTTTCTGGATACTCAGCTCTTGACAGATGCTCCAAAAGCAGTGAATATACTGGGTATTTGTTCCCCTTCATACCTGTACAGAAGACTGACATTTCACTTTTGACATGTATGCCCCTCAGCTGTTTTACAGTCATCTTTTATTACCTTAATAAGCTAATATGTATGGATTCCCTCTCCAAGCAGAACAGTGGAACCAAAACCACAGGGATGATAGCTCAAGGAAGCATTTAAATTTTTCATCCTTAACATTGTTAAATTTATCATCTTTTGTAGTGGGTAGAAACAAGACCAATTACTTGAGTTTTGACCATTTCAGAGAGATTTCCTCTTTGGTATAACTCAGATCAGCCTTAGCACTTGGGCAGTGGCTTTCACCACATAATAGCTGAGGACTAACAAAGAGCCCTCTTCTCTGCAGTGCATACACATTCTTCCTCTCGCTACACATGGGCAAGAAGCCCCAAATTTAGTGATCAGCAAGATCCGTGTACAAGATTGCCCTTTCTCAAACTGCTTGATCACTTTTAATTCCCCAGAGGAATGCTTTTAGAAAGAAGATCAACTTCAGTCTGGGCTGAATACAAATCAAATATATAAATG
>NW_008624817.1:0-574 GCF_000691845.1 Merops nubicus | reverse complement strand
TCCTGCTGATAAGTATTGACAGCAGTATGGCTTCTTCCCATTCTTTTGTCATCTTCCTTTTAATTCAAAAATGTAAATCAAAATAATTATACTGCTTTTCTATACTACTATCAAGATGTTCTTGACAATCCAAGCTTCTAGTTTTCAGTGGACTTCAGGGTTATCTATTAGAGCAGGTTCATTAGTGGTCGTTACTTTTAATAAGGATTTAAGAGTGCCTACTTTGTGTGTTGCAAGCTTGTTTGTTTTCAAAGGAATTGTAGTAGTAAATTCTAGACTGAGTTTAATTCCAAAGTAATTCTATGCTTTTCAAAATGATCAATTAATAATTTCTTTCCATCTTTAAACTATAAAAATCTGAAAGAGTTCCTCACCGGTTTGACTCTGGTTATGATTTTAAACTGTTGCTTTCAGATAGATGGCTTAAGGAAGCTATATCGTTTATCTCCTACCTGCTTAGAAACAGACATTTTCATGTCTGTTTTATTTCAAACTCAAACTGAAGAATGAGTGACTTTTGGAGGAGGGGAAGGAACTCAATGACTTTCTAGAAGAAATGCTAAGGCACATGTAG
>NW_008624816.1:5363-7218 GCF_000691845.1 Merops nubicus | reverse complement strand
TTCCCCAAGTGCAAAACTTGACACTTGTCCTTGTTAAAACTTCAATCAAGTTGCTTTTGCAGAGAAAAAAAACTTAGCCCTCCATTAAGCCTCGTGGAGAGGAAGATATTTTCAGTAAGACAAGAGCTAAACCAGCAAGATAGGGCAAGGTGCACTGGAGTTCACTCTGAAGCTCTGCATTACAGTAGATAGGACAGTAAGCAAACTGGCTGCACAGTCCAGGACATGACATTGTCCAAAACAGCATCAATGACCTAGTATCACATCTCTACAGATGTTAAACTCTATTCAAATACGAAATACCTGCCTTCCCTCCATTGGTGAAAGGCCTCGAAGTACCACAAAGCAAAACCGAGGAATTTATGACATCAACTGACTTGAACTGTACCTTTTTTCCCACAGGTGTACATGAGCGGTTGGATGAGCAAAATAAACACTGTTCAAACGAGAACACTTCCAGTCAGCATTTTCTGTACTCTTCAGTCAAGAGAAGCTCAAGACTTACCACCTTACCAGGCTTCTACTACTTCACTTCTTAAAAAGGACTCATGATCATCCAGGAAGAGTGAAGACATCAGCAGGCCCTTCCTGTCCAACAATAATAAACCAGTATGAAAAGAAATATGGCCAAAGCCTGTTCACTCTGAACACTTATTAGAGATAAAAACTTGGCTATTCAGTCTGAGAAGCATTCTTAATGATCTGAAGCAAATAATCTCATCTTTTAGGAAAAAAACAAACGAAAAAAACGCACAAGTCTTACCCAAGTCTCAAGGTTTCTGATTTCTGTGGAAGGTAATCCTGGCACAAATTAAAGATCAGAGAAGGACAGCAGCCAAGATGCCAGAACCCTTTGTTGAATCTGAGAACACACATCATAATTAAGCCTACTAGTAATATTTTCCTATAATTCTGTTCAGAAAATGTGACATTTCTGGGGCCATCTGCCTCCCATACACTCTACCCTTCTTCTAACCTTTTGTTCATGGAAAGCAATACCTAATTTATCTTCTACCTCTAGTGTTCTCCAATACTCCCACTTCCACAAAACCATATATCACTAAATTTAAGATACCCTTGTTCCTTTCAGAGGCTAATATGTTTTTCTTTGATTCTTATGCTATATTATTTCACGTATTATCCTATACTAGCTGTTATACCTAAGCCTATTAAAACTTCAACTTCATTTTTATACAGTAAATATTTCCGTTATAGAAGTCAAGCCTACTAAACCTTGTATATACGTATTATGTACATCTAGACCTTGTAACAGCAAATTTTAGATTAGGCAATTTTCTTCCAAATTAGTTTTGAAAAGCTGACTTAACTGTCTTAAGAGATTCAACACTGCATCAAAAAAACTGAATTAGGACCAAGTTTCATAGTAAAGCTAATTATATGCCTAATTCAATAGTGAGAGAAACAGTAGTCACAGAAGTACACCACTGCAGCAGAGCTCCCAAATACTCAGAATCATGTCTTTCTTCATTTATTTTATCCTCCTGTGCACATCTTCAAACTTTAGCATCGAAGAGAAATCAAGAGAACTGTTTACAAAACAAGTCAGTGACAAGTCTCAAGATAGTATGATACGAATAATGAAGCTTTACTTTACACAGCTCTGAATAAACTTATTTTCCTGCCCTGATCAATGCACATCAAACACTACAAAGTCCCCTATACCCCAAAAACCCCCCTGTAACACAAAAAAGGACAAAATAGAGCCTAGACAGAAAAATCACAACCACAGCAGCAACAAAAATTTTACTTTGAGAATATCAATAGGTGAAAAATATTATGCTGACACTATCTGCGTTCAGATACCTCTTGCTTCCTATCTGGACTAACCTGCGTA